>NC_081413.1:584071448-584377471 GCF_030272615.1 Cryptomeria japonica
TCAATTTTGGATTTGATTTTATATGACCTAACTTGGACAAAAAAGTTAGTGTTGTTTCCTAAGTGCCATAGATAGGTTGACACCATTGCAGCAAGAGAAAATCATTGGAGAGAGGGAGGCTAACATTGTAAACAATATGGCATTGATGAAATGCACACATAATTACATAGGAATTGTTAAATGATTGATTTGAAGAATAAGTGTTATTGATTTATCTTTAGATGTTTAATGGAAGAACTAAAACCATGCCATGTACAAACTCCATCAGCTTTGCATGAGCGAAAAGGTAAGTTAAAATTTTCAGACAAATATTGATGAATGCATACAAATGATACATTATTTAAGAGAGAAGGGATGACACAACCTTAATTAGTTTTATTTAATAATTTAATTCATTTTATATTTATTTAATTATTTATAACATAATATATTTAATAACTTTAAAATCATTAAATATATAATTGAATAGAGAGGGGCTAAAGATAGCCGATGGTGGAGAAGTGTAGAGGATGCACTCAGAAAGAAAAGGCAAATATAGTGAAGGAAGGGGTGGCGAATCATAGAGGACAGAGAGAAGTTATTTTAAAGTAGGTAACATGCATGATCAATACCCTGGCGAGGATACGTGCTGAGTGTACAGTACTTTGCTGATTAGTCACCAAATTTTAACATCAATTTGGTTCCTTGGCCAAAATTTATTGATCATTAGTATATTCTTGCTAATTGATCATTTATTCTCTTTCCCTCTTCCATATCATGATATTGTTACATTAGAATCTATAATGTAGATATATCATGTTGCAACATATTCAAACATTCCTACTACTTTCAATTGCTAGGCATCCTCATGGGGTTGAGTATTCTTCAATGGAAGGATTTTGGGAAAGTGTAGTGCTTTAAGGTTGGGTGGTAAAGTACTCCAATGATGTTCTCACTCATGGTATTCTCATTCATCATTTACAAGTTGGATCTACACCTACTAGGTTTGTCTTCAGTTATGTACTTTATGTACTTATTTTATTCAACCTTATGGTCTCATTTAAAGGAAATGATTTCTCTATGTCGTGCCTAATATTTTGGCTTATGTATTTAGACATAATGTCATATTATAATAACATGTATTAAATAATATTTTTGAGTATGTCCAATTAATTTATGTTTAGTTTTATGTATTTTGTGTAATATGTTAATTTATTATAGTAGAGATCCTTACACAAATTCACATTGAAACACTTGTAGGGTGACAATCATGTTCATCATAGTATCTTTGCAATTGACTCGTATGTCCTACATATTTTTGTATATTTTCTCCTAGAATTTTTGGAGTCTTTGAACCACCAATTCCATCTTTTAGCAATCCTACATAGAACTAGCCACCTAATTCATAATCTTCACATGTTTTTTTAGGCTTGCCTATTTATCAAAGGTGGTTTCAATCCCTTTTATGACCTCCAAAATATCCTCATCCACCATCTCATTTGTCCAATTCAAATATTCATTCAATACAATGGACTCTGGCTTGTTACATATTTTCTTTTTGTTTGTGTGTAGTTCAACAAGTTGCCATTTCAAAATATTGTCTTGAAGGTTATAATATCAGAGTATTACATTAGTTCATAGTTTTAGTTTTAGTTTGTATCATTAAACTATCACTTGGTTAGTGTTTGTGCCCATGTAATGGTTTTAGTTTTTCTTGTATCACCTATTTAAAGGCATATGCTTTGAATTAATAATATTAAGCTTTTACCATTTTGTCATTTGGTATCAGAGTAGTTATAGAGTGATTTGAATTGGATTTTATTTGCATTAGTATGAGAAATCCCAAGCTAATGTTTTATGACTATGAAATAGATTAAATGAAACTTAAATCTTGATTTAGAAATACAAAATGGGTTGACAAATCTAGCGCAAGGTGAACAAAGGTATGGAAAACATTGATATATCGGTTTGTTTTTATTTCCTCTCTACTATAAAATTGAGTTTCTCCTATACTTTTAGTGCTTAGAGGTAAAATTTTAAGGGAGATATATGGAGATTAAACAATAGTTGTGTGTTAAGGAGGAAGCAATGTTGCTTCATTTTTTCCAGTGCAATTTCATTTTACCTCATTGCAACTGTATGAATTCACAAGTGTAGTATGATGAATGTGTTTCAAGTCTATAAAGGTTTTGAAAATTAGCATCAATCTAAACATTTTATTGTTGCATTTATATTTTCCATCCTCATAGAAAGTGGATGTTGTTTTAAAGAATACTTCAAGTGAGTGTGTAGTATAATTCGAATAATCAATGATCTATCAAATCAATGCCTAAAAAAGATGAGAGCCTTTACATTTTTCTTGTGAGCACAATGGCCTAAGTTGAGGTATTCTTATTTATTGCATGAGTGATTATTATTTTGAAGATATTCAAGTGAATGATCTAGAAATTATTTTTCACTCTATATTGTTATTTAGCATTAAGAAATTTTCTATGAGAAAGGTTCAAATTACAATGATTGATAGTTCTTAATTTTGAAAAGTAAGCTATGTTTGAGTGTCAATAAACTTATTGCAAAAATTAACATTACAAATGTATGAAGGAAGGTAATAACATAGACATCAAAGTGTTCATTTCAAGATATAAAAAAAATATAATTGTGTGCCTAAGGTTTGTATACATATTCAATGAAAATAAATAGATCACAAATTTGAAGATATGTGGAGTACATTGTAATTGAGCTAATAATTGTTGGTGATAGGAGTTATTTGATAAAATTTGTTTTGATATTGGGAGTCATTGATGATATAAGGGAGATATTGTGTCAAAGATTGATTTAACTTTTTTATGGAGATAAAAGGTTTGAAAATGATTGTACTGAGGAATGAAGTTAAAATATTTTTCACGAGGACTTATTTTAATGCCACTAATGTTTATTATTCTCTTGCAAAACAACCTATTCAAAAGTGTCCTCAATTTTTTTTATTGGGATTCTAGAGATTTTATTACTTTCTCTAGTGCTACTTTTGAAGAGTAAAAGTGTGAAAAGATCAAATCCAAGGTTGGAGACAATTAAGATAGGATGTCTTTTATAATCTTGAGATAACTTCTTTCTTAGGGATGATTTATTGCATAAGAAGCACCCTATTTGTGTCTCTAAATAAAAGAGGGAGCTTGGCATGATGTTTGTCCCTTCAAGGAGAAAAGGGGGTTTAGATTTTATTGCAGGTGCACTTTGGTGTATTAATGTTTCATTGGTGATTTGTATAGTACAGGAGTATTGGTATAAATAATTATTCATCTTGGATATTATTACACCTTACTTAAGTTTACTTAAGATATGCATTTCATAGTAGTTTGGGTATGAGACACTTGGGTGTTTGTGCCACATTGGGATAGTGTGTGTATTAGAATTTCCACCTTTTATGATGTGATCTTGTTACTACTCTATCATATTCACTTATTGTGGAGTGATAATTCCACGTTCAATGGGTGATCCACCTCATGGGGAATATTTTATTGTTTCTCCTACCTACCACACCTATTTACTACCTACCCTTGTTTCTTATTGATCCACATGTCATGTTTGTGTGCTCACATATCCATATTGCCTTTCCTATATATGCAGGCTCATATTCATTGTATGTAACAACTATTGATCTATCTAGTGATGAGAATAAATTTTATTCTTGTCCTATATTTTGTCTCTCTTATTTGTGTTTTCCATTGCCTCTAGATCTTGGAAATATCTCACATGGTATCAGAGCCATTAGAGTGTCATTGGTTTGCTAATTGAGAGAAATTTGATGCTATTTGGGGTTTGCATTTTGGAGTTTTCTATTGCAGGTTATTATTTAATCTTGATGGATCAAATTTGAGGTCACCATTGGGTTGAGGAGGTCCAAGAAAATCATTTTTTCTTTTTATTTCATCCAAATCGGACTTTGGAGGCCAAATCTAGAGGCATTTGAAGTTTGAACCTACGACGGAAATTTTCTAGAAATTATAATTTTGCAAGCAATTTTCAAATAGCAATATCGCACTCATCCGGACTCCTTTTTTTGAGCAATTTTTTTTTGTTTTGGGGTATAATTTTGTGATTTGTACAGTGGTGTAGGAGTTTTTGGATAGTTTTTTCGAAAATCGTGAAATCCCAATTTTTACAACTTTGGGGGCTTTGTTCGGGTTCATATGGACTCCTTATCAGGTGCCATTTTTTTTTAAAGTGCATAATATTTTGTCTACTTTCATAATAATCCATTTGTTTGCAGTGATTTTGAGTATAAAATTTACCTTTAGTACTTGTTCATTTTTTTGGCCTATTTGGTACTTGTATTTTTCTTGGATCTCAATTTAGATCACTAGCAATATTTGTTGAAGTCTCCTACATCTTATTTTGAGAAGTTGTAAAATTTAAATCAAAATTCCTTCTTGCCATTTTTTGCAAGTGTCCCATTGTACACAAACTAAGTATAAAGTGTCAAATCATGATTTTTTTCGGGGGGGTTTCTTGATTGAATAATTTTGGGGCGTGTCATGTGTGATTGTGCCTCTCTCTATCTTGTGTTTTTTATTTTTTTCTGCTATGGGTTCTCCTAAGTTTCCTCTCTTAACTCATAATTATGCTACTTGGAAAATTGATGCATGGAGTAAACTTATGGAAAAAGGACTAACTCATTACATTGATGGAACTATTGTTGCTCCCGCTAATCCTAAGGCTGATCTTGTTGGTCACTTGGAATGGCTCACTAAAAATATCATGGCAATTGGTACCTTAAGAAAGTATGTATCAAAGGATCTCATTTTTCATATTGAGAAATGTACTCTAATCAAGGATGCTTGGCAAAAGTTTCAAGACTTGTATGGTCAAGTTGATGATATTAGGGCATATCAGATTAATAGTGATCTCGCCATGTTAGATCCCAATAACTTTGATACTATATAAGATTATGTCACTAAGGCAAAAGAGTTGAGGGCACAACTCATTGATTGTGGCATTGATAAGAAGGATACTCAATTGATCTTAAATTCGATAGGGAAACTTCCATAAGAATATGCAGCATTTATTTCTAGTTTCCAAACCCATGGGATGACAATGGGTTAAAGCTACACAATGCCTACATTTGATGCTTTCACTGAATTGTTGATGATAAAACAAACTATGTTGATAAGCATGGGCATTCTTAAGGCTTCTAACTCTCAAGAATTAGTGGCAAATCAAGGGAAAAAAGGAAATCAAGGAAAGGACAACTCAAACAAGAAGAAATGGCAATCAGAGCCTAAGGAAAAAGCACCATCTTCTCCACAACAAGGAGATTCACCCTCTTTTAAGATGGACAATTCACCAAAGAGGGAGAGACCTACTTGTGCCTATTGTAAAAATTTTGGTCGTGAGGAGCGTCGTTGCCATTCTAAGAAGATTGATGAGCTCACACATATCCCCAAAAAGCATAACATTTTCTTTCCTAATGTCTACAAGAAGGATGATTCATCAACTTCCACTTCCTCACAATAAAAAAAAAAAGGGCAAGCATTCATGGCTTCTACAAGTGGGAAGACTCACTCTTTTGGGACAAGAAAAGGAAAATCTCCTTGTGCTACTACAAGTCATGATTTAGGGAGATGGCTTCTATATTTAGGGGCTTCTCATCATATGGTATCTTTGCAGTCTATGTTCTCTTCATTTGATCCTTGCACCATGCCACAAATTTTGATGGCCAATCATACATACATACATGTGATTGGGAAAGGATCTATTTCCATTGGGGATAACTCCTTCAATGATTTGTTATGTGTACCCCATTTGACAAATAGTCTCCTTTCCATCTATCAAATCACACATGGTGCAACTAAGAGAATTGTGGAGTTCACACCTGAGTCAGTTTTCATTAGAGACTTGGAGACTAGATCTATCATTGCGACTAGGGTGGTTGATAATGCATCTCGATTATACTCATTTTATGATTTTATTGATGATAATGATTTCACATATGATGATTCTTCACATGATGATCACACTTCTTATGATGGTTGAAATTTTGAGGAGAACTTTGGGTACTTGAACTTGGGGATTCTCACATGTGACTGCGTTCTTGAGACTTGTGTTTCATCTCCTCCTATTGATATCACATCACCTATTGCATTCGATGATGTGGATAGTGTGACAGTTTCTCCTTCATGTGATTCAGTGCAGCAGGATATATCTTGTCTTCTAGCTTCAGTTTCATTGGATGACTACTTGACAGAGATTGCAGGTTTGTTTGTGGAATCGTACATTGCAGATTTGGGAGACATCATTAATGATATTTATCTTCTCTTTTATGAAGGTGATCCTTCTTCGATTGTGGCGAGGGAGCACTCTGACCCTCTTGTTCATTCTCTACATGATCATTCTTTCAAGGTTGATATGATTATGGATACTTATGTACAATAGTTCAAGGAGGTCTCTTTATCCTTTGAGGAGACATGTGAGTCTTTGGATATTGTTCTACATTCATCTCCACTAGATCTTGGAGTACCTTTTTCAGTAGTGTGGAGCACTTTACCACCTTTGGAGGGGAGATCTTTCAACATCGACATGGGGATACTTGAGCAGTTTTCAGAGACTTCATTCATCATGACTTTTTTTCATACATCTTCCCTTCATGATTGGGGAGAATTCAAGGATCCAGCCGTGGTTTTGTTTCTTCCTAAGGGGAGGAATTTTGTTCAATGTTCGTGGAGAGGTTTCTTCATACATCATTGAGCTTCTGTCATTAGTGCAGATTCCACATTGAGGGGGGGATTCCTAGCTTCTCTTCTTTTCTCATATGGGGGGGGGGGGGCATTTTTCCTCACATGGGGTTTTGTTCCTCACATGCTTCTATGAGAGTTCTCTTGTATAGCTTTCATCTCTCTTTTTTTGGGGGGGGGGGGGGAGTTTTTTCCCATTGGGTTTTTCTTTCTTTCTCCACTTTGTGAGAGTTTTCATTGCATTGGTTTGCATGCATTGGCATTTGTTCATGAGTACCTAACATGGCCTCATAGCCGGGACCCTTCTTGCATTGCTTGGTTGCATTGTAGACTTAATTGCGTTCCCCTAAGTTGCACTTAAGGGGGGGTGTTGGTGTAAATAATTATTCATCATGGATATTATTACGCCTTACTTAAGTTTACTTAGGAAATGCATTTCATAGTAGTTTGGATATGAGACACTTGGTTGTTTGTGCCACATTGAGATAGTGTGTGTAGGAGAATTTTCACCTTTTATGGTGTTGATCTTGTTACTACTTCATCATATCCACTTATTGTAGAGTGATAATTTTGACTTCGGGGGGTAATCCACTTCATGTGGAATATTTTATTGTTTCTCCTACCTACCCTTGTTTCTTATTGAGCCACATGTCATGTTTGTGTGCCCACATATTCATATAGCCTTTCCTATATAAGCAGGCTCATATTCATTGTATGTAACAATGATTTATGATCTAGTTGATCACATTTTGCATCTTGATAGAATACAGTGTATTCCTATCATCTATTTTGTTCCCTTTTATTCAAGTGCTTTCCATTGCCTCTAGATCTTAACAAAATCTCACAACGAGTTATTGTTTCCACAATTAGAGGATACATTAGATATACTTGGAGGAGATGTGGAATTTTAGAGGAAAGGTGTATCATGTGCAACACTAGAGGAGACACACTCAAAGGAGATATGGAATTTTGGAGGAAATGTGTCTCATTGTGCAAGGAGTTTGGGAATAATTTATGTTATCTCATTTTGTGTAGATGGTCATAGGTTCTATAGTCAAGAAATCTATGAATGCAATTAGTTTGGTGTTTCTTGGGTGAGTGAGGAAGATTGGTGAAGGTGCTTAATCAAATTATTCAAAAGGGTTGTGTTCAACCCTTCCAATGTTCCACTCTTATTTGGATTAATGTAATAAGAGGGAAATGTTGGAGTATTATGTATTAGTTTATAGTTTTACCTTTATTTTACATAAATAAACTACCACTTGGTTAGTATATATGATTATGTAATAGTTTTGGTTTTTCTTGTATCAACTATTTAAAGATATATGCTTTAAATTAATAATATCATTTTTTACCATTATGTATCATATAAGCCTTAAAAAGGTCATTAACCTTGTTACATAGTTGGTTAGAGATCATATAACGGGGAGGTTCACAGAATCCATAGAGTCTTTAGAAATAAAACTAGTAGGTGTTTCGTCCACTAGGGGAGAGGGAGGGGTTCTAGTAATGATCTTGAAGGAAGGAAAAGGATGTTAAATAGTATATTCAATGGATGGAGAGAAGGTGGACCCTAGTCATCATTTGATATATTGGTAAGCTTAAAGGGGTCCTCTAAAGTGACATTTTTTCCTTTGGTCAAGGAAGGGGACTAAGAAGATAAATTACCTTGTGTAGAGGGGGAAGGGCCAAAACTTGCTTCTTGTTGAGGAGAGTATTCAAATTATGGATAGTGATTACTTTATTGGATGAGAGAGGGATTGGTAACAACTGAAAATGAAGAGATAAACAAGGTAAGGGCTAGGATGAACTAGTATAGCTAATAAATTAAACTCTAATGGTGAGGCATGGTCTTGCCATTGAAAATTATATCTTTCATAGACTAAACTAATGAAGAAAGAAAGAGAGAGAGAGAGTGGAGGAATGGGAAAGAGACATAAAGAGATAAGAGAGAGAGATATAGAGAAGGAAAGATGGAAGGAGATATAGATCGAGAAAGGAAGAAATACAAAAGGACAAATATATACATATATATACATATGCGTGCACGCGCGCGCACACACACACACACACACACACACACACACACACACACACACACACACACACACACACACACACACACACACACACAAACACACAACTATTTTTAAGAAATGGGATTGCATTTTTTTTTTAAAGCACTATATTCCATGTTCTATAAAGAATGATTGCATTTTTTGGTATATGATCGCATTTTATGTTTTAAAAGATGCAATCTTTTGTTGTGGAAGATGAAATGTAATTACATTTTTTAGTAAAAAAAAGGTCTTTCCCTTTTTTCTTTGTAATTGTTTTTGAAAAAAGCCTAAAGTATTGAACTATTAATTGTCCTTCATTTCATGGTTTTTAACCTCCAATTGAGTTTCTTAACTTGCATGTCATCAAGTTTATATATTTTATAATGATATTTAATAAAATTGCCACAAAAATCCCATACATCTTCTTAGGTTTCTATAATAAAATATATTCTATATAAAATATATTCTATATAAAATATATTCTATATAAAATATAATATAAATTTTATTTAAAATACATAATATAATATTATTTTATCATATATGTCATACTTTATTAAATTATATATAATATAGCATGATACAATATTGATGGTCTATCTAGTATATTAAATGATCATAATTGTCATAAATATATCATTGTAAACATAATCATGAAAAGACATTAATTATAATAACTGAACCCCCTAATTTGAATGATGCAATAAATTGGAAGAAAAGAAAAAAAATTATATTGCATAAAGCACACCAATCATGTAATAATACCAAAGATTGAACCATATAAGACATAATAAGAATATAAACATAAAAATGATACACCAAATTAGAAAAAAATGAGAAATATAATACATTGTGTAAAATCATGTAATAATATAAATGATAAAACAATATAAAACAAAACAAGAAAATAATTATTATCAAAAAATAACATCATGCAAACATGCAATAAATATTAATAGATAACATGTATACATGCAATGTATATCAATAGATATCATTATATAAGGAACAACAAGTATGCAAGTCGATATGTATGAGATAAGCATCTAAAGCGCACAACATCCCATTAGCACATGACATTTTCATTAAAGCACTCACAACAACGATACAATAATAATCTATTCTTAGTTATGCCTTAATGGATGTTCATACCCTATTCCAAGGCACAAACTGAAAGGATATTGGCAAAGGTCAACTGGTTGGATTGAACACCTACAACATTGGATAAATATTATCCATGTCTTTTGTAGGCTTCATTTATCACATTCCTTGAGAAGTAGCTTCAAGTAATTTCCTCAAACCTTTACTATTGCTTACATACATGATGATAAGTTTTTTCAGTCAGTCAATTAATTAATAGAAGGCATCTTGTTGGATTGGCATTTTTTGGAACATATACATGGACTCTTATTACAATTAAATTTGATTGTGATATTTAAAAAATATTTTTTAATAGATCAAAATCAAATTTGATTGTGCTACTTATGTGTAAAATTTAACATCTTACTAATAAATGTTTAATTTATTTTTATTAGTCTAAAACTTACTATGATAGGAAGAGAGATCATGTCGAGTAACTAATATGCAAAAAACATCTTATGCACTATTAGATACATAAAACACAACATAACTCAATTGGAAAAAAACAATATAATTTAATATTCATTAATTTCGAATATGAAGTGAGCAACTTAAAAAATAATTAAAATAAATTAACATGAAAAATAATTGTATATAAAATTGAAGTTCTTACTATGGGAGAGGACCCATTAGCTGAGCACTCTAACTTCGTGCTTCTCAATATCCTACGTGGAAATTTCAAATCACTCTTAGTCTTTTAAAATAGCTTACATGGCAAATCCCTTGCTTATGACTAAGGTTTCAGTGTCACATCATCAAATATGATGCTACATCAATGTGCATTTTGCCAGGGTGTCCAAAACAACCCCCAAAAAGGTGAGACCAATAGTCATACTTAAGGGGCCTCCATAATTGTGCACCTGATATGGCATCACATGATTGATTGCTTCTTACAATTAAGGGTACATTTCATTCAATTACAATATTAAGGTCACAACTATTGGTGAAATGTTGTCAAAAAAATTAGACATAAAATCAACAACTACAATCACAACAATTCAAACACCTCAACTACTAATCCTCTCCCCTCATAAATAATAAAAAACATATGTCTCGTTAAAAATAGCATCTTACAAATAAATTAAAAAAAACAACAATTGAAACACCTCAACACTAGTCCTCTCCCCTCATAAATAATAAAAGACATGTGTCTCATTAGAAATGGAATCTGACAAATAAATTAAAAAAAAAAACAAAGAAAACGTTGTCAAATTAGAAAGGTACTCTTATGAAACGTCATTGAGTCAGTGGGTCAGAGTAATGAAAGGCTACGGTGGGAAAGCCAATCTTGTCAAGCAGCATTTACTACAGGAATATTCCAAGATTTTTGCCCGGCACCTTATGTTAAATACTGATAAGTTCATACGAAAGACTTGCAAACCGGGCTAACCAAATATGGCATGGTTCAATTCCCTTGCTGTAGAGTTAGGTTTTCCCCTCATCCTCCTCTGGATTATATACAGATTTGTCACAAAGAGGAAGAGCCAGACCAACAAGGGGAAGTTGGGATTACCACCAGGGCCACGGCCATGGCCACTGATAGGCAATCTCCATCTTTTGGGAAGCCTTCCTCACAAATCCCTAGCCGACCTTGCAAAAAAGTACGGGCCCATCATGTCTCTCCGCCTGGGCTCGGTACCCACGATTGTGGCCTCTTCCCCTGCCATGGCCAAAGAATTCCTTAAAACCCACGATCTGATCTTCGCAAATAGGCCACCTTCAGCGGCGGCCCATTACATGGCCTACCAGCGCAGAAACATGGTGTTTGCCCCCTACGGAGAGTACTGGCGGCAGATCAGAAAGCTCTGCACAATTGAATTGCTGACGACCAAGAGAACGGAGTCATTCAGGTGGGTGAGGGAGGAAGAGGTGTCTGCCATGGTGCGATCTGTGTGGGAGAAGAGCAACAAGGGCATGCGCTGCAGCGAACTGCGGAAGCCCATCTCCTCCCTCACACTCAACATTATCTGCAGAATGTTTGCAGGCAGAACTTTCTCCGACCATGAACTGGGCGGTGGAGAGTGGTTTTTAAAGATGATGGATGAGATTATGCATCTCGGAGGAGTATTTGTTCTCGGAGACTACATTCCCTCTCTTGCCTTTCTCGATTTGGGAGGCTTCTGCCGCCGTATGCAGGCTGCTCATAGAATATACGATGAATTTGCTGACAAGCTCATCGATGAGCACGTTGAACGGAGAAGAGCGAAAAAGTCAGAGTCTCTGGACATTGTGGACGTGTTGCTCGACATGGCTGAGAGCGAGAATTCTGCGATAGAAGTCTCTCGCGTTCAAATGAAAGCAATCATCTGGGTCGGTTTAGTTTACTTAAATGTTGCAATTTTCTCTTTTGTCTCCTGAAATTGTGAATATGCCAATTTCTCCTAAGATTTCACTAACCAACGAGTTCAATGCTTTCACAGGACATGTTAAGCGGTGGAGTAGAGACATCTGCGGCAACTGTAGAATGGGCAATGACTGAGCTGCTGAGAAACCCTCAAGTGATGACAAAGGCGCAGCAAGAGATTGACTTACAGGTTGGGAGAGATCGCATCGTAAGGGAAAGTGATATTGTTAATTTAGAGTACTTGCGATGTGTGGTGAATGAAACATTTCGATTACATCCACCAGGCCCCTTGCTCGTGCCACACGAGTCCACTGAGGGCTGCACTGTGGGAGGATATTACATTCCACCAAAAACAAGGCTGTATGTGAACATTTGGGCAATCGGAAGGGATGCAAGTGTTTGGGAAGATGCTTTAGAATTCAAGCCCGAGAGATTTATTGGTTCAAGCATAGACGTGAAAGGCCATCACTTTGAATTGCTGACTTTCGGAGCAGGAAGGAGAGGATGCCCTGGGATTTCCATGGGCCTTGCTAATGTTTACTTGGTTCTGGCTCAGCTCATACACTGCTTTGATTGGAGTGCAGACGGCAATTTGGATAGGGATGAAGAGTTCGGATTGACCTTACCAAGAAAGAGGCCTCTCTCTGCTCTTCCCTCCTGGAGGCTCACCACCGATGAGCCACTATAACTTTGGATACACCTGGGAAACAAGCTACTAATATAGACATATAAACCATCCTACTACCTTTGTAATTGCACCTTTATGTGGAAAGGATAAATGATCGTGGTATCATTGTAATTGTTCTTTACCCAAAAAGGTTAGCTATTAATATTCTCTTACTGTGACTTTTTTTTTTATGTAAACAGCACCATAGTAATTGCTGGAAGTTTCACTATTGATATAAACATAAATACCATCCTATTACTTTTGTAATTGCACCTTTATGTGGAAAGGCTGCTAATATAAATATATAATCATTGTAATTGTTCTTTATGTGGAAGGTTAGCTATTAATATTCTATATATTCTATTATTGTGACTGTACCTTTATGTAAAAGGTTAGGTAACACTGTACAATTGTAATTGTTATTGATGGGAAAGCTTAGTTATTAATATAGAAATATAACCATTCAATTATTGTAACTGTATCTTTATATGAAAGGTTGGTTTAGAGAAAAATAAGGATTGAATATTTAAAAAATATTAATTATTATATTTTTGTTAAAGTTGTTTTTCTTTTAATATTGAACTGTCTTTTGTTATCTAATATTTTCTTTCTTAATAGGCAAGATGCTTGATACACCCAAACAAACACAAGATTTGAAAATAAATTTAAATTTAAAAATCTTTTAAGGTAAAGAGAAGTAAGAATGAGTTAGGCTAACATATTAGAGATATACTTGTTTCTTTTTATTTTGTTAAAATTTTATTGTGATTATAAGACACTCTATGTTTGATGCTTGATCTTTTCTATATTTAATCTAGGTGGTAGGCTTTGTTTGGCTTTCGTTATTAGTTTGGATATGGTGAGACCACCATTCATTTGTATTGTTCTTAACCTCTCATTTCTAATCTTGTATGGGTTTTTTGTTTCTCACCTTCTCTACTGTTTATTCTTTTGTGTTCTCTATTGAGTAATATGAAAAAAAAAATAGTGAATTAATATTTTTTTAGACAATATGAAATATAATAATGTATAAGGTAAAATATTTCTTGAAATTAGATGAAGAATCGCTTATAATTAAAAAGACAAACTATTTTCTAAATTTCTATTGAGATTCAACTTCTCTTTTTCATTTTTAGTGTGGACATGAGCTAAACAACTTTTATAGACAACAAAATAAATTTTATGACCTTTTGACTTACGTTACTGATCAAATTTATAATAATCAATATAGCTTTATGATTTCTACCAAAAGTTATAGACCACAAAAAAGAACAAGTACATAGAAAATTAAATTAGAAACAAACAGAAGATACCATGAGCTAAATATAATATTACATATAAAGATAAGAGTACTAAAAATAGGAACTACTGCAATATAGAGACTACTATAATCCTCAAAATCTATTCAAATCGCTAGTTTATTTTAATTTTTATCATTTTTTTGGCACTACAAAAGTTTTTTATATTTTAAAATAATCTTCCACCTCTGGTTTTATGTCAATTGAGAAACCATCAAGCCTAGATTTAGTATGTTGACATCTCATAGAGCATTGTCAAAAATGATCCATTTTTTAAATTTTAATAGTAAAATAGGCATTGATTATTCAAAATGAGCCCTCCAAATTTAGTTTCATGGTCATCAAGTAAGATTTTTCTCATGGTAAAATTTATATTAGCTACCTATGCAATAATCACCAATAAAATAAAAATTATAGAAAATGGTTTCTTTCTTAGGTTCCATTAAATAACAAAAATACTTGATAAGTATAAATATTTTTCAAAACAATTTGTAGCCTCTAGACATTATTTAAGGATATGGCCAAAAACTCTTCATTTGGTTTGGAATATATTTAAACGTTAATTTCACTTTTCTTAAATGGGAGCAATTAAAATAATAATTTATTATTTATTTAAGCATTGGAGTTCAAATGGTCCTCCCTGACATCAATTGGCTAAAATTAAATTTCAACAGTTCATCTAAGGGTAACCTGCGTTGAGCAGATGGGGGTGGCATTATCAAGGAAAATAAAGGTAATGTAGTATATCTTATGTAGTTAACCTTTCTACCCAAACCTCAAGTTTAGCAAAAGTGGCGATGACCTCTTATGAGATAGGTATTGCTAAAGATAGGGATGCAAAGAATTATCATTGAGGGTGATTCAAAAAATATAATTATGATGCTTCATGGAGAAGTTATGACATGTTGGAATACAAAAGATCTCTTCAATAAATGTTGACATATCTTGCATACTTTTGGCCACGTAAGGCATACTCACACCCTAAGAGAGTGGAAGAAAACTAGTAATAGGTTGGCCAATTTGGGTCATTTCACCAACTCCCTTAAAATGTGGGCTACCTTGCATGAGCTACCTAGAGATGTTTGTGTTGCAATCTAGGAGGACATAAAATCTAATGATGTGTAAAGATCCAAGGATTGCCTTTTTAATTTTAATCCTTTCTATCATTTCCTATAGTCATTTTATGACAGGGAGATGGGTTTTTATATTTGGATAAAGGACTTATTTTTTTTAATACTACTATTTGTTGTCTTTTTCATAATTTAGCTCTGTATGACCCTTTCTCGATCACTTTCACTAGTTTTCCTATAAACTGATTTACCATGGCAGGTGATCTTGTCTAGACTAAGTTAGATAACTATGATAATTTCAAGAAGAATTATATTCTTTGGTTTATGATGGAGAAGGGCAATCTGAAATCCTATGTGGAGGGCATGAAAGGCTTTAAATCTTCTCCTTTTTAATAGTTTCATTAGTCCTAAGAGGATGGTAAAATTAGCAGGAGTGTGATTTTTACTATATAGCTCGACTTTATTGCTACTACTACTGGGCTCTTAACTAAAGATGTGACTTTCCCTAATAAAGCCAAAGGAAATTGCAAAGATGGATTCAATAGATTCTTGAGTGCAAGAGAGAGGGTTCCTTGTTTACAAAATGGCTTCAATAGGGAGGATCTCTTAGATGAATGGAAGAACGTTCCACTGGATTTTATTAAATACGTTAGCCTAGATGACATGTTTAAGAGATTCCACTCACAGTTGTTTACTATGTTAAATCGTTTCAGACATGGTATTAAAATAAACTTTCCCTACTGGAAATTTTCTTTCATTTGCCAATTTGTAGATACAGCTAAGCTAAGGAAGTGCTTCCCCTACAAATGGGTTTTATTCCAAAGCTCTATAATTTCCACTTGGCCATGTCCCTGGCTAGTGGGCCCTCCATAAATCCTCCTAGGCACCTTCCTAACCTGACTTTGTTTGTGGATCCATCTAATATCTTTGAGACCAATTACAAAGGTACCTCTAGTTTTGCGATGACCACCCCCATGTTAAAACTAACTACGTAGGTTAACCCTAACCATTCTACTGAAAGAATGAATATTGAATCTCAAGCCCCTCCTTAAAAGGAGAATCTTGACAAGGGGATGGTAATTGAAGAAGTTATCTATGAGGACTCTACTATTTCTTGTTCTACAGGCTCAAAATGTGTTGGCACCTTCAAATTTTAAAATTTTGAAGTGACTACTATAAGCATTTTGGCTGCAACACTTAGAAAGTTACCCCTTTCAAATCTACTTGAATAGCTTACTTTGGAAGGTCATAGTTTAAAATTGATTAAATGTCATGTCAAATTTATTGGTGGACATACTCACATGTCATAAGTAAGCCCAGTCGCTTGATTAAACACTCCTAGAATTAGATCTAATAAGTTTTTGATACAGTTAGTTCATGGCTTCTCAGAAGATTTTGTTGTTTGCCATATCAACATGACTTGCCTACTTTGACCATAAATATCTCATAGCTTGTTTGTATTCATGAGGTGACCCTTGGTAGTCTCATTCTCTTCATATTCATGAGTGCGCATGTTCAATGCCATGAGCCCATGACTTGATTTGATATTTTTCCAAAGCCTAAAGTTCTCGAGATTTAGTGAATTTTGATGGCTTCACTGTTTCAAATTTATCTCAAACCTATCTTTGACCATTACTATTTTGCAACTTGTTTATTTTCATGGAGTCCTAGTTGGTAGTCATATTATTGTGAGATTCATGAACACATCTGCTTAGTTGTACAACCCCAAGATCTGATTTGATATTTTTTCAAAGTCGGAAGCAATTAGGATTTGAAAACATTTGAAAAGTGCATTTTTTCAAATTAGCCCCGGAGGCCACCTTTGATCTTCAATATCTTGTACTCCAAGATCAATGATAACTGTCTTGGGTATATTCGAGCAGAGGAGACTCATGCTCCAATAGACATGTATGCAAAATGTGGAAGCCTTGACAAACGATGTGAACTGTTTGATAGAATGCTTCAAAGAAACGTGTTCTCATAGAATGCCCTGCTTCCAGGATATCTACAAAGAGGATTTGTTGAAAAGGCGTTAGAAACTTGCAAGAAAATGCAATTTGCCAGCATTCGAACAGGCTACGCACACCCATCATAGTATTAAAAAATATAGATGTTTTGTCAGATGTAGCAGTTGCAACTGCAGTGGTACACATGTATGCAAAATGTGGAAGCATGGACAAGGCATACAAGCTGTTTGACAGTATACCCCAAAAGAAATGTGTTCGCATGGAATACGCTGGTTGCAGGATATTCACAAAATGGATTTGTTGAAAAGGCTTCAGATACTTTCAATCAAATGCAATTGCGGGTGTACATTTAAACTTTACAACCTTTATCAGCATCGTCGTAGCCAATGCAGAATTCCCAGGAGCTTTGGAACAGGGTATGGATATCCATAAAAGTAGTTGCAACCGCTCTAGTAGACATGTATGCAAAACATGAAAGCATAAATGAGACACGCGAAGTGTTTGACAATGTGCCTCAGAAATTTGGTCTAGTGGAATGCCATGATTGCAGGATATGGCTAAAATGAAATTGTGGAGAAATGTTCATAAATTTTTGAAATAAATGGAATGGGTAGTTGTAAAGCCAATCCTCTCGTGCTTGTGCCAAAATGGGAGTGTTCTCTATTTATTTTGTGTGATTTGGGATCATTTTTTCAAATCTATTCTCCATCCTTATCTTTCTCTTTTTTTAATTGAACATCTAAGAACTTACTTTGTAATTTCTATCACAAAATTGTTCCTTTTAATATAATTAAGAATTCACTAATTATTTGAACTATTTACAAACTTCTCTTGATGGTCCATGAAGTTCATCTCCTCATAACGTTTCTTTAGCTGAGGGAATGTGTTGGTTGATAAGACATCATTAATATTTGATTTATCTGTAATTTTCTTTGAATTTTTTTCTTCCTTAATCTAGGATTCACTTTCATCTATCATCTCTAAAGATAACTTGGAAAACTATAAACATAACTTGGAGAACTATAAAAATTTGATGACTTTTTTGATTCTATTGCTTATTATTATCTCCTCTTCTTCACCAATTAACAACTTTTTTACTTTCTCCTTTATTTAATCCCTCTTCTTCCCATGACTTTTGTAAATGTGCTTTCTTGTTGTTGTCATTTTCTTTAATTATAGTAAAATTTATAGATTTTTCAAGAAATTATATTTTACTTATATCAAAAACCATTTTAACTATTTTATTGATAAAATAATTATATTTTAGATTTTTTTAAATAATAATATAGAATAAATTTAATGATTTATAATTTGATTGTTTACAATTGATCAAATAAATTTCTTAAATTACATTTAATATATATGTTTATTACTATATATTATATTTATTAAATATGTTATACAATATTCTTATTTTATTAAATGTTGTATTTCTATTAGTTATGTTATATTTTAACGCGTTCGCATTTTATTTATTAGTAGTGAATGGGATTTTGATTGTTGGATATTAACTAGTGTACATATCCTTAATAAATATATAAACCATCATGAAAGAGATCATTATCAAGACATCTATTTAATTTTCCCACTCATACACTTAAATAATACCATCTTTAATAATTGTAACTAGCCATGAATACACTATTTTACCAATATGAATATTTTATATAACACTTTAAAAATAATTGCATTATATATTATTTTAAGATTATAAATTATTTTTTAAGTAAATGATTAACTTTAGAAAAAAATAGAACTTATATTATTTAGTTTGAATAAAATAATCAAAATAAAATATCTAATACTTTATAAATAAACAACTTTCTCTTATGTCAATGCTTCACTTCACTAGTTGGTGAATTATCCTTCCACAAAAATATTTGAATCTTCCTTTTTCACGCACATCCTTTTATGTTGATCTTTGATTTCATCTACCTTTGCTTCGCCTTTCTCATCTTGATTGTTTTAGTTCACCGATGTATTCCTGCTTCTGCAATATTTCACAATATGACCTAGTTTGTTGCATGGATGGCAAACAACATTTCTTTGCATGGGCCTAAAGTTTATTTGATTTTTTCTCATCCTACATTGGTTAGATATATGTCCAAACATCCCACAAGCATAGCATCTCTTATTCTAGAAATTGATCATCATTCTACAGATATTTGACTTATGTCCAAAATTGTTGCATTTGAAACATTGGCTGGTAAGGTAGGACCATTGTTCATATTATTCATCATCCCATTATTCATCCTACTTTTGCATTGATTTTCCATATGACCAAATTTACCACAAACAAAATATTTACTATTGAATTTATAGGTATTAGATTGTCTTACTGGAGGTTACTTGTTCTTCTGCTAATGATTTCTCTAACAAAAATCGAATGGTTCTCCTTTCTCAATTCCAAGACCTCACATGTCTTTTCCATGTCTCTGACTTTCCAGCATCTCATCCAACCGGGCTGAATTGGCTTTGAGATTTTCTTTGTATTCATTAGTACTAGTTTGCTCATCTCTTAGGATTATGATCTACCTTTCTGTAGTGTCATTAATTATACACCCTTGCTAGGCTAGTACAATTATACGCTTAGTTTAGCACCCGCCTTAGTGTGTTTTCATCTTGCATTATAATTTCCCTTTAAGCATTTGATTAATTAATTTAATTAAATCAAAAGTTATATTTCATCACTCCCACATCATAAAATTGGGCCCTATACCCTAAGTGTGCCCCTTTTTATTTAGTTCTTCCAATAAATCATTAAATCATAAACCCTAATTATGTCTTATTTCGACCTTTAAGGCCCGATTTCGCATATCAAAATATCTCAAAATAAATTGTAACTTTGAGATTCGCTCTAATATCATCATATCTAATGGCCCTAAAAAAATTGGTGAAAAGTTGGTCGGACCAGGTGCAAGTTGTACTAGGTCCTCGACATTTTTCCCAAAATTTTGGGAGTATAATTCTATGATATTGTAATGCTTAACCCCAAGAATTTGGCAGGAAATTCAAATCCTAGGTCAGGCTAAAGATAGAATTAATATCTAGGGTTTCATGCATAAGACCTCTCTTTCTTCATTTGAAGGCATCTAATCAAATCTCAGAAAAAGGAGTTTTTGTAGAAAAGAGATAACGCTCACAAGGAGCCTTCTATGTAGTGAAAGAGAACCTCATGTGGAGTCTTCAACAAAATTCATCAAGCATTCATCAAATATTTATCAAGTATTCATCATCAATTATGATTTTTGAAGACATTGAAGAATAATAGGAGATCAAGTGGTTTGTATCTCTCTCTTGGGGATTGGTATGGTTTCGTGTTATTTTCATGTCTTTGTATGAGCTTCTTTACACTCATTTTCACATTTAAATTCATGCTTTATATTATTTAGTACATTTGATTTAGGGCATTATCATTTACATTTACAATAATTTAGGGTTTACCCTCCAAAGCATAGGGTAGCTCTAGTTTCTTATTTTTCTCATTTACGATCTTGCATAGACACAAGGTTCTACAACACAAATTTTCAGTACATTATCAAATATTTGTTGAAGTAGAAATCACCAAAATAGGGGTTTGACTAAGGAAAAACCCTACATAGCCACCCAAACCCTCTCTTTTCAGTTGTAGGTGCAGGTACATGTACCCGAGAGACTTTCAGGATCAGCAGAAGACACGGGGACAGTTGCAAGCCTAAAATTTGCCCAAAACCATCAGGAACAGGGGCGTGGCACCTTGGTCCTACCCAGGAGAGGGGTGTGGCACCCTAGTCCCTCCACTTTCAGGTGATTTTCAGTAGGGTGGTGTTTCAGGACCTTCAGTTCGTAGTCTCTTAGTTGCAGCCTTCTATCAGACAAAACAAGACCAAAGTGTGGAACTCCCAAGTCCAGGTCATTTTGGCTCATTTTTAAACACCAGGTACACATTCCAATTCCTCCCCCTTGTCTTCTTTGAGTATCTCAATTTCAGATCTGCAAGTTTCTACAATTTCAGTTATGTGCGTTTCATTGTTTGTCTCCTAGTCTAGTTGATCAATCACATCCTATTTTGCACATATTTCCTTCATTTAAAACAAGAGGATAATCCTTGGCTCTCTCTTTCTCACAATAAGTAGACAAATTGAGCTATCTCGCTAGGCTATTTCGTATTTCCAATGTGTTGGCAAAAGTGGGATGAGGTCCTAGTCACCCGGTTTGACTTTTTTCCCTCCACATTTTGGTGAACCCGACGTGAATCCAATCTTCTTTAATTCTGATTAATGTTTTCTGATCTGAGTGTTTTTTCTATTTCAAATTCAAATTTACAAGTTTCAATTCCTTGCAAATTTAAAAAATTTAGAGGTCAATTTTGTCAAAACCCTAATTTTTCAATTCAAAATTGAACTAGTGGATATCTTAATTTGGATCACTAATTTCAAATCTGATTTAGGAACACATTTCACTCATAAATTTGATTTTCTAAATCAACATTTAGATTTCTTGCATTGGTTCAATTTGAACACTTCCTTCTATTTTGCATATGTTATCATTTGAAAGAGGAAAATTGTTGTCATGATGCATTCATTTCATAGATGTGATAATGGGTTAACTTCCCTTGCTTCAATTTTCCCCCCTCTTAATGAACCTCCTCCTGTGTATGACAACATTTTTGTGCCTATAAGATTTGTTACCAACCCCTTCAAAAATCTCCCATGCTCTAAGGATGAAGATTTGAAGAATGATCTTGACAATTTTCCTAAAATGTGCCCTTCCCATCTAGCTATCTTAGAGGAGGAGGATGGTAGCATAAATACCTTTATTAATGTTACTTTACCTTCTTTACATGATGCCTCTCAAGTTAAAAGGTATCAATGGAGATTGACTTAGCTTCTCCTAAATTTGGTCTTACTAATGGGGGCATGCTAGTGCAACAAAAGGTTATGGGCACTTCTTTCAAAGATCTCCTTCCTAAGCATGAATCTTTGGAAAAATATGTTCATCTCCCTCCTAAAGAATACTCCCCACATGAGGATAATTTTGTGCAAGAAGATGGTATCATCCCTACTTTTCCTAGTGATGGCATCTCCTCTTTTGACTTCAACAAAATTCCCACTAGAGATGATGCATTAATGAGAAATGTGTCTCCTTGCCTCAAAGCTTGTCTTACCCATAAAGATTCCTTGGAAAAATAAGATGAAATAATAATCAATCTCCTTAATTCTATCTCCCATAAACATTATTTTGAACACATTTTGAGGTAAGAGGATGATTCAAACACATGTAGTGATGCTCTCCCTCCTAAGGATGAATAATTAATGAACAATGTTATCCCTTCTCCCAAAATTGGAAATTACAATAAGGACATCTTTGTGCAAGATATTTATAATACTTTTTTCAATGACCTCATTATTTGCGATGAACCATTAGAAGAAGGTGTTGATTATTCTCTACCCTATGAGGTAACCCTAGCTAAAGAGGATGAAATCATGATTTATAACTCTCTTGATAGCATCTCACCTTCCATGAATCTTAATAATTTTTCCTCTAAAGGTAAGGCATCTCCTTCTCCCCAACTAGGTTTTACTCATAAGGATACGTTAGTTCAAGAAGAGATTGTTATCATCTCTTTCAAAGATCTTTTTCTCAAAGGTGAGACTTTAGCGAGTAATTTTGATCCTTCTCCTAGAGAGTCTATTACCCATGTATATCCTTTGATGATAAAGGATGATATGACCTTTCCTACTAATAATCTTCCTTCTAAAACATTAATGCCTACTCCTAGTCTACCTCCTAAAATTGATCTTATCCATGATAACATTTTAGTGCAAGAAGAGACTATCAACAATTCTTCCAAAAATCTTGTCCATTCTTCTTCTAAAATTAATGAGGACAGCTTTGATATTCCTAAACCATCTTCAATCAATTTGATACATGTGAATTAAACACCTAATAAACCCCTCTTCACAGTTCAAGGTTCTTGTCCTTCTCAAAGTTCTCAACGTAAGCCTATCTTAGTGGTTCAAAGTGGCTATGCTAATGATTCTTTTTGCACTTCTAAGAAAACTATTATTACTTTGCAAGGAGGTTGTCCTACTAAGAGCCCTTATGATTATGCAAATAAAATCACTAAAGAGAGTTCTCATGTGGTTTCTCATACCTACAACACAAGAAACAATAGGAAACCTAATCCTCTTCTAGTTATCCCAACTTCACATCCTCCCTCTCGACCTACTCTTCCACAAGTACCTCGTATATCACACACTCTTAGCAAGGAGTATGATCTCATTGAACAATTTAAAGCTACTCTTGTCGAGCTTTCTATTTGGTATTTGGTTCAAACTTCACCTACTTATCATGTTATGTTACAAGATGCTTTGAAAAACTTAGATATCCCACCCGTAGTGACACCTAATAACATTGCTTCTTTGACTGATCCTACAAATAAACTCAAAGTTCAAATTGTATTCACACAAGATGAGTTATCTTATCAAATACAACATCAAGATGATCTTATCATGATTGTGGTTATTATCAATAATAGTGCTATAAGACGAATGCTTTTGGAGAATGGGTCTAGCCTTAATTTTTACAGTGTGGAACTATTAGATAAGATTAATGTGGATCGTTCTCTCATCAAACATGCTTCTATTTCTATTCGAGGCTTTGTTAATGTTGATAAATAATCTTTAGGTATCATAACTTTTATTATTAAGGGTGGTCCTATTACTTTATCTATACCTATTCATTTCATGCTTGGTAATTTGACATATAACCTTCTATTAGGGAGATCGTGGATTCATAGCATGCAAGTTGTCCCCTCAACTTTGCATAGGTAAGTCGCATTCATTTACAACAATAAGACATACACCTTGTTAGCTGATACCGATCTTCAAGCTCTATTAAAAGCTGGATCTTCGTGTTCAACTACTTCCCATTCTTCTCCCAATCCTCCTACTTCTTCAAATACATATATTTCCTTTAATTATCTTGTTTCTTCTAGTACTCTTGATTATTCTACTCAATTAGAATCTTCTCCTAAAGATATCTTTTCTCCCAAAGGAGTGCTCTTAGATGATGATTGAGGATCTCTAGACTTTAACCCTACTTTTATAGGAGAGTATAGAGTATCTTAGAAATAATCTAAGACTAAGAATGAGAAATCTAAGGAGGAACCTAAAGAGAAACCCACTTTATCTAAACAACTAAGTAACCACTTTGTGGCTACTTCTAATTTAGATAATTCTTCAAACCATTCCTCTAATTCATATAGTACTGAGACCTATGAGGCGCAACCATCTCTTTCTGATTTGGCATCCCTTTATGGTCCTAGTTATTACATTTTATCTAAGAGTGGCTATAATGGCAATGGTTGTGGCACAAATGAACAAGGAATTAAAGTTCCTTTAGAACATAACACACATGAAGCTTCATTTGAACGTGGATATAATCATTCTAATCTCACCATAGCATCTAAAAGACCATCTCTTAATGTAAATGCTATATTTAGTAGTGATGATGATCTCACCTGAATTAAATCATCTTCTACTTCTTTCGACACTCATCCCCCTCATATGAAAATCTTGGTGATGAACAAATCTCTTTATGAATCTCCTCAAGAGATTTCTAATCCCACTTATGAGACTTTATCTTCTACTCATTCTAAAATCCCTTCTTCTAGGAATAAGGCTCTAATTAATTTCACTTATCCCTCTCCTAAGATTTCTTGTGTACAAGAAAAGTATGACTTAGTGGCCTATTATTCTCCTATAAAATTCTTACTTTCTAAAGAATTTTTAACATTCATCATCGTATACATGTTTTTAATCTCACTTATAGTAGAGAATTTAACATGTCATATTCAAATACCTCTTTCAATATATCATGTCTTTAAATAACATTAATGGCTATTATGTTGCTCATCATTATGTGACATTGGTAGCTCACTTATTGGGGGGCAACATAATAGCTTATTTCTATCTCATCTCTTATCCCTATATATATGGGGAAAAGAGTGATTTCAAATATCTTTCCTTCTTAAGATTAAAATTTCCCCTTTGTGAATTAGTGTCTTCTATAAGGATTTCTTATTGATTGTAGAGGTGTATTCCTATTGGAATTCCTTCTCTCATATTGGAACAAGAATCCCTAATGTCGATCTTAAGTACGTATCCTTAATTGTGACCTCCTCCTTGGTGTATGAAGTCTTTGATCATGCATCAATTTCTTTTCTTCATTAAGTATTATCTTTTATAATAAACCATTCTATTTTGTGAATGTGCATGTCCCTGATGATGATCTCTTGCTGTCTTTAGAAGAGTGTTTCTATAAATAATCTCTTTGATGTCATTTCAATACTCTATTATTTTCCAATTTCCTTTATGGAGTTGCATTTTTGGATTATATCTCTTCCATTTGTTTCCATTTAAATATTTCATCTTGTGTTATAGAGCTCTCAAATCCTCACACTCTTTGTTGTGTTGGAATTGAGGTTTAGTCCTCTTTCTTACCAAATGATTCTCCATTAGTTTTTGATCTTGTATCAAATATTCTTGTGAGAATTTGTCATCAAACTTCTTTCACAATTTGATGTCGTAAACATGATACCCTATTTCAACTTACTAAATTAGCAAGCCAAAATAGGGGGTCATATAGCTACCCTCAAATTTTCATCACCTTCCTTAGTAAGAATCTAGGTGATTTTGTGAATTTATCTAACATGTGGTTTTGTAGGGTGTGGTTCCTAACTGTGTACTATAGATACCATTGGGGGATTAGCCCGACAACTTGTGGATATATCCTTTTTCATGAATGTTTACTTTTCTTTACTTTAGCTTGCATATCCACATAGTATCCTATGACCGCTAAAGTGGGGGCTAAATGTAGAGTCTTAAATTGTACACCCTTCCTAGGCTCTAGTACAATTCTACACTTAGTTTAACACCCGCCTTAGTGTATTTGCATCTTGCATTGTAATTTCTCTTTAAGAATTTGATTAATTAACTTAATTAAATCTAAAGTCATATTTCATCACTCCCCACATCATAAAATTGGGCCCTCTACCCTAAGTGTGCCCCTTTTTATTTTATTCCTCCTGTAGACACCTAAAATTGTCTTGTCTAATTAAATAAATATTTTTATTTATTTAATTATTTTAAGCTTAATTCTTCTATTAATTAAATGAATATTTATTTATTTAATTAATTCATTTATCCTCTTCTGGCCTTATTTTTCATTTAAATAAATACATTTATTTATTTTAATAGTCCTTTTCCTAAATTAAATAAATACTTTTATTTAATTAATTGATCCCATTTCCTCTATTAATTAAATAAATAAATATTTATTTAATTAATTCATTAGCCTTTTCTAGTTATGACACATGTTATTCATCTCTTAATTCTTACACTACCTACCCTCTTATGATTTTCTTATTTCTTTTACCTACCCTCTAATCCTAATCAACCATCTATCTTTTACACCTCTCAATCTTATCCCTCCATTTCCTATAGTGTCTTCTATATAAGGAGATACTTATTTCATTATCAATCCTCCCATGAATTATAGCATTCAAACTTTCAGATGCGATCAAGCCTACTTGCAACCACACTTTCGTTCTTTGTTGAGCTCTTGTGCACACATAAAATCTAAGAGAAAATATATCAAGCAAGATCAATGGAGATAGGAAGAATGTAGATTCAAACCCTATTGGATATGTGATGGTATAAACTTTGTGATTTTGTTGATTTGCATTGTCTTAGGTAATCTTCATATGTTAGGGTGGATCTTTGTTGTTGTTAGGCTAGGGTTTTGTGGTTGAATTCATTTAGTCTTTCAATATTGTTGTTTCTATTTTTACCATAAACATTTTGGCATGCCAAGTGGGAATCTTGTCCCTTTTGCATTGAACATCTTGGTTGTGGATTTTGTGTTTTTGAAGTTGCAGATTTGACATTTTCCAACAACATTTTGACATTTTCACGTTTGCATCTTCTGGAACCACATTTTTGTTTTTTCTGCCGCGTCCGTGACCTTTGAAATCATGTTTGTGTCGTTGACAGTATTTTACATTTTTCCAGATTGCATAGCCACATTTGTGTTCCCAAATCTCATTTGTGAACCGTTTAGCCACGTTTGTGTTGTGGAGTCGCGTTTGTGTTTCGAAATTGTGTCTGTGGAGTCTACAGTCACGTATATGTCGCAGAATAACATCTATGTTGGATTTAATCACAGCCATTTTTAGTTCTTGTAGTTTTGGTTTTGTTTTAGTTTTTAGGGTTTCATTTCATCATTTTGATTTCAGATTTGGTTTATTCGAGCTAATATCTTGTGATCTAGCTAACAAATTGGGGCAGCTTGTTCTTGAAGCAAAATCGCATTGTCAAAGGCCCCTTTTTCACAAAGTCTTTTGGATCTAAAATTTACCTAACTTGTGTGCTTGCAAGAGGGGTATTATTTCAAAACTACTAATAATCTTGGTACAGGAACTTTGGCAAAGATTTGATTTTAAAATTGCTTTCTTTGTCTTATTAGTTTAGCAAACATTTCATTTGGTGCACTAAAATTGAACCATTATCTTTTGTGTCTTGGGAAATAGGCTCTTTTTTGTTTATCTTTAGAGGGTCTACCTCCCTGTGTGGTCATTAGGACTACTAGTGAGGAGGGAACAACCCAAGTGGTGGTGAGGAAAAACCACCTCTTCCAAACCACTATAAATAATTGTATCCATGGTGAAAGCCATTAGTAACATGTGCTGATTAGTTCATACCAACACTATGTATCCCCCCACCCATTTGATCAATAGTAAGGTGTAACCCCTATCGGCTGGGAGCCTTCTGTATTTACAGAGCTAAAAGTGTCGCATGTATGGCCACACAAGTGGATGCCCTTACTAGCACCTTTTTGTTTTAGAAAACCAAAATCCTTCTACTTGTTGGGGAAGGAGATCGGACCTCTGGAGCAGCCCACACACATACGGTTCTTAGTAGATATACAAAGTTTTCCATAGGGATTTTTCATGGGGACTGATGCTTGGATGATCTAGAGAAGTGAGTGACGAGGGTCGAGCCAGTGGGGTCAAGCATCTAAATATCCACTTTGAATAGTGTAGCCTTGGGGAAAACCACATGTGGGATCAACAACTATTGTCCTAGCCAACCATAAAAATTGTGCTTGTCTTCTTTTAAAAATTCAAACATTCAAGACCAAACATGAAAACATTGTGTCTTTTGTGTCTTCAAGTGTATGAAAAACATTTTTACATCAAACAACACATTTTCTTTGAGTCATTTTGAGTCTAAACACTTGCAAACATTGCATCCTCATCAACATTGTGTCGTCTTGTCACAAAAAATCTGTCAGAAAATCAGATTTGGTCTAAACAAACAACTTCAAAAATTTGAAAAATTGCACTCAGATTCCGGAAACGTGTTTGTGCTTGACAAAAATACGTCTGTGTTCTGTAACCGCATCTGTGTAGGACAAAAAATTGTCTATGTTATCATAGCAAATTGCATTCACAAAATCTTAGAAACATGTCTGTGCAGTGTCTAATGACGTTTGTCTTGGGTAACCGTGTCTATGAAGTATACACGCACATCTATGTTCAGTATTGGAAAAAACTTACAGTCCAGCAAACAAGAGCAATCATTTTTAGAATTCTTGAGCTTCCTAGGTTATCTCTCTGAGTTTTCATCTATCATTCAACCTATGTTTGGGTCTCACAAAGTTCATAATTTCTTTACACCTTGCATTACATTCAGAGGTGTCTAAAATTGAGTCAAAAGGTCACTCGCTTGCCTTTATCTTGCTTTGTCAACACAATAAATACAACAACACTTTCCTAAGTCATCCCTCATCAAGGTCTATCACCTTTGGGTCTCATTTGGTCTTACTTGGAGTCAAGGTTAACTTACCTCATCAAGATATCTATCATCTCTTTGGAAGTCACACCTACTCTACTACATACATACTTGGTCTTACACTTTGGACATTGCAAGTACACCTCAAATTCATTTACATTTCATCCAACTCTTGGTCTTCCCTACTCTTTCCATTTTCATCTAGTCTCACACATCTTAGTCAAGACCTAGTTCATGGTTGAAACCTGTTCAAAATCTAGGAGGGAAGCTAAAGAGGCTCAAGAGTATACAAACATGAGTGGCTACGAGTATGACAATGATATGTTTTTCAATTCTTATCATACCACATTACCTAACATGGACATCTATAGAAATATTCAGAATGTTGAGAACACGGATAATACAAATAATAATGATACACACAATGATAAAGTGGACAATATTTCCATACATTCAGCAAAAGTGGAAGACTCTATCATGGATCCTCATTTTAATAGATTGGTTGAATAGATCATGATAATAGATAGACAATATTTCATGCAAGTGATGGCATAGATCATGATAATAGATAGACAATATTTTGTGCAAGTGATGGCACAAAGTGGAGCTAAGATACCTCATGATTTTGACATGTTCCAAATAGTGGAAAATCAACCTATGAAAGAAACTCAACTCAACATGGATCAAATGAGGCCTAATAGTTGGGGCACTAGAGGACCACGTTTTGTTCATGAGTCACCATCATCCTTGTTTCAAAATCCTGAGATCCTAAATAACATGGTCAAGGTTACGATACTCACGAAAAAACATCTCTTGAACAACTCCGTCTATGTAGACCTTTATGGAAATCGTATGTGGATAATTACACTCAATCACATACCAATGTTAAGGAACAACCTCAAAAGCAATTGGATATTCATAGGCATGCTCAAAATTTGGACACAAGAAAACCCCATGTCAAATTTGTGGGCACTACACAAGAAAAAACTCATGACATGCTTGTAGAATATGATATGCATGGACAAAGGAGATATTCCATTCCTCATTATGACTCTATACCAGGTGGTTCCTATATGTAGTATCATTATAGAGCTCCTCCATATGAATATTTTTATGATCAATACCATCCATATATGCAATATCCTCGTCCTCCACTCGGTGGCTTAGGCATGGGACATGGTCCAAGAAGTCGGTCTCCACCCAAAAACAATTTAGAATAGCACATAAAGGACTTACAAAAGAAGATGGATGACATCAACACACCAAAACTAGCTTACACAATGAGAGATATACGTCCCTATGCATTTGATAAAAGCATTCCAATGCCTCCATTTTCTACATAGTTCGTAACACCAAATTTTGATAAATACAGAGGAGAATGAGACCCTAAGGCATATATAAGACAATTTTTCACAGCTTGCATTGAGGTAGCAGTAGAAGAAACATACTTGATGAGATTGTTTCCACAAAGCTTAGGGGATCAAGCTATGGAATGGTTCTCCCAACTTCCACCTTGAATTAAGTCATGGGGTGATCTAGCAGAAGCTTTCATACAATATTTCTCATATAGCATAGAGACAGATATATCAGTTACCACTTTGTGCAATACCAAACAAAAAGATGGGGAGTCATTTTCATCATTCTTACAAAGATGGAGGAATTTAGCCAGCCGATGCTCTTGTGAAATTTCACAAAAACAAATGGTAGAGAGTTTTACACACAATGTCAACAAATAAATTGGTTATGACTTGAGGAAAGCTTGTTTGTCCACTTTCAAGGATGTCATTGAGAAAGGATTAGCAATAGAGAAGGTCTTAATTGAGAAAGGAATCATCAAGATATTCAAAGAAAATAAAGAGGATTTTAAAGGAAAGGACAAGCCATGATTTTGGAACAAGAACAAGAAATTAGTAAATGATGGCATTGTTGATGCTAACATAGTGAGACCAAAAATCATTCTTTTAGGATCAAGTTCTTCTATAAGAAACCAAGTAAATACTCAAGGAACTCCAAAACCACAAAGGAAATACACCCCATTGGGAGAACCACTTGATTCAGCTTTTAGGAAGCTAGTGGCAAACAAGATAATAACAATTCTAGACAATCCTCCATATGAGCCAAAAGTCAAACCAAATTGGTAGAATGATGATGAATATTCCAAATATCATAAGAGCAAGGGACATAAAATAGGAAATTGTCATTGCTTAAAGAACATTATACAGGATCTTATTGATAGAGGTGATATTGAGATCGTAGGACATACATCCAATCAAGAACATGAGATGTTTAAGGAACCATTCCCTAAACATGACAAGGGAAAAACCAAAGCCACAGATGAGAAAGATAATTATACCAAAGTGTCCTATGATTATGATTCAATTATTAACCATATTTCAATGGACAATTATGTTTCTACTATTATCATAAAAGACAAAACTCTTGAAAGTTCTACCCAATGACCCAAGGTTGTCTTGAAAGGCATTGGACCTTCTTTTGAATCTACCTCCGAATGTAATGTCACAACTCATCGAGGTAAGGTCACCTTGCAAGGTTCTCCAGCTCCAACCACCACTTCCTCATCAACCAAACCTGAGTATGACCTAATAGAATAGGTAGGGAAGACACCCGCACTTATCTCAATCCTAGAGCTATTGCGTATCCCTCCTTCGCATAAAGACATAATTGAAAAAGTCATGAGAAAAACCTATGTACCCACTGATCTGAACATGGTCCAATTTCAAGCCATGGTGGGATACCTTTCCATTTCACATTCCCTTACATTTACTGAAGTTGACGACGCCTTCGTAAGCAAACCACATAATGCACCTTTACACATTGAAGCCTTCCTACACAAACATCGAATAATATGAGTCCTAATAGATGGAGGAGCAAGTCTCAATATATGTATTTTGAATACAATAAAATAATTGAGATATTGTGAAAAAGCTATGAATGCTACAAATAAAAATACCATCAAGGCATATGATGATGAATAGCATTCATCCAAGGGTATAGTCACCTTACCTTTCAAAGTAGGATTGGTTACAAAGGATGTGGTTTGTCAATTCCTAGACCTTGATCTCACATACAACATATTGCTAGGAATTCCATAGATTCATGAGATGATAGCAGTCGCATCTACTTACCATCAATGCATTAAGTTTCCTCATAATAGAGTTGAAGTAACAGTTAATGATGATCCTAATCCATTTATATACTGCAATAATTTGAGGCCAAAAGCTAAGACAATAATTCTAATTAATAGATAAGCTATCCCATCTTCTACATGTAAACCTTGAATCATTAAAACCTTCAGCATCAAAGCAAGGTGAGCTTAAAGGGAAATATCAAGACAAAGGCATGGGTGAATACACTCTAAATCAAACCATGTGCTTGCGGCAGGTTGTGAATTCACCAAAAGAATATGGATGACCACTTCCTTCTAAATAGGTATCTATCATTACGCCGAAGTGGGATCATACTATATTTCAAAAGTGGGGTGAAATGGAAGAAGAAGACTTATACAAGATGCTTTACAAAGACCATGAAGATGATACACAATATCACACCAAGATACCATGTGAAAAATATGGCAAAGGATTCAAGATCCTATAAAAGTATGGGTATGATGGCAAAAGTCCTCTTAGCTTAAGAAAAGAAGGTATCACTCAATGTTTGCAACTAGAATTGACATTTAAAAATCAGCACTCGAATGGGCTTGGTTTTATATCTTCCAGGGCAAACACTCACAATCAGAAGACCCATTGCAAATCAAGGTTTCCAAAGATCAACAAGAGAACCACTATTCCACCGACTCTAATGAATGGGAATGGGATTTGGACAAATGCTCCAGTGATTATGAATTCACCGAGACATTCAGAGAACCATGTGAACCCACAAAAGAAGAGGAATTTGATAGAACATTTAGAGTTGGTCAAGAAACAACCCTTGAGGATCCCACATAGTCTTTGTTTTTAGGTTCTAGGTTGAAATCAAGAAGAATGAGGACACGTTCTGGAATGCACTTTTAGTAATGACAATTTGGACTTGTTGACAATCAAGATAGATGAGGAGAGTATCAGTGATGACCTCGACAAATATTTTGATATAACTGAATATAACTATATCTTCACCCTTACTCCCATTGACTTTGAAAATATTGAAGGCCTTTCCCTTATTCACCACCAACTCATTGTTTGGGACCATAAAGGACCTGTACAATTCGACACATTCCAAAATGATGAGGCCTTCATCGACTATTTAGGCATACAAGATGATCTTCCGCTTATGGACCATAAGGCAAGATACACTATAGAACTCAACAACGTGGCATATTTTGGTGAGGATGTTGGGCCTTCCAGTCATAAAAATGTAAAAATAAAAACAAATCATGGGTTTTATGGTGAAAACCATATTGTGGCATTGTCTGACCCCACAAAAGTAAAAAGAAAGGATGTATTTGAGGGTGAAAACCTCTCTAAGGCACTTGAAGATGGAAGACTCGAACTTCTCCCAACATCATATGAAGAAAAACCATCCATGTTAGTAGAGGAGACCATCTAAACAAACATCAGTATAGAAGAAGTTCCACATAACATATTCCTGGCACAATCTCTAATAGAGAGAGAAAGACCGAAGGTCATAAGTTTCTTCACAAAGTGACAAATCAATTTTATATTATCATATGTCGATATGCTTGGACTAGATCCAGATTTAGTGATGCATCATTTGACGGTTAAACTAGGAGCAAAGCCAGTTCAACAAAATTTAAGAAAGATGCATCCACAAGTGGCATTATTAGTAAAGGTGGAGCTTGAAAATTTGTTGGATGTCGGATTCATACGACCACTTGATTATCCTGAATGGATCTCCAACTTAGTACCAGTTAGTAAGCCAAATCGCAGCATCAGAATATGTACAGATTTCAGAGACATCAACAAAGCTTGTCCTAAGGATGACTTTCCATTGCCAAACATTGACCTGATAGTGGATCTCACAACAGGTCATGCGATGTTATCTTTGATGGACAAATTCTCTAGCTACAATCAAATAAAAATTACATCTAAGGATTAGCACAAAATAATGTTTACTTGTCCTTGGGGAACTTTCTATTGGAATGTCATGCCCTTCGGGCTAAAGAATGTAGGCACTACATACCAACAAGCCATGACTACTATTTTTCATGATCTTATGCACGTAACTATAGAAAATTATGTTGATGACCTCTTGGGAAAATCTATAGATAGAGACACACATTTGGACATACTTTCAGTCATTTTTGATTGGTTAGAAAAATACAAAGTGAGATTAAATCCCAAGAAATATGTCTTTGGAGTAACCTCCAGGAAGCTCATTGGATACATTGTTTCAAAAAGAGGAATTGAAGTCGATCCTACAAAAGTCAAAATGATATTAGAAATGCCACCACCAAGAAATATCAGTCAACTTCGATCTTTACAAGGAAGACTCCAGTCCATAAGAAGATTCGTAGCACAACTTGTGGATAAATGTCATCGTTTTCAGCACTTGCTACACAAAAACATCAAAATCAAATGGGATGATAATTGTCAATAGGCTTTTCAGATACTCAAAGATTATCTTCTCAATCCACCAGTCTTGATGCCATCATTCCTAAAACAACCTTTGTTACTCTACATATCAGCTACACCAACAACACTGGGGGCACTCTTGGCACAACAAGATGCTACAAGCAAAGAAAAGGCAGTGTATTACATCAGTCGTACTTTGGTTGGTTATGAGTTAAACTATAGACCAATTGAGCGTGTGTGTCTCTCTTTAGTTTTGGCTTCACAAAAATTATGACATTACATGCTAACTCATAAAACTAAGCTAGTTGCAAGTATCGATTCATTGAAGCATCTTCTCAATAAGGCGACACTTACTAGTAGACTATCCAAATGGGTGATGATCTTGTGTTAATTCAACATTGAATATGTGGAAAGAAAATCAATAAAGGGACAAGCTATCACAAATCAGTTGGCAAATGCACCCATGATAGATGATGCTCCTCTAACTTCAGAGTTTCCAGTTGAATACATCCTAACGGTATCACACACGAAGCCTTGGTAACTATACTTTGACAGATTATACACACAATATGGTCCAAGAGATGGCATTCTCTTTACCACAGCTCAAGGGGATTCCATTCCCAAATCATACCGATTATTATTTCCTTGCACTAATAATATAGCAGAATACAAGGCATTAACAACTGGATTACAAATTGCAGTTTAGTGGAAGATCTAGGAACTTCATGTTTTTGGGGACTCTTAACTTGTAATTCGTCAAGAAACCAATGACTACCAAACAAAGGATGAAAAAATAATGCCTTACAAGAAAATGGTAGATGACTTCAAGCAATATTTCATAATGGTAACCTTTGAGAAGATCTATATCCAGATAGTAGAAGTGGGTCGAAAATGCCATGGAGACTACTGCCTCACTAATTGATCTACCATAGAATGAAGCCCGCTATGAGTTATTGGTGGATAACCTTTTGGTTCCCTTGTATGAGATCACTCCTACTGAGATGATATGTGTTGTTGGTCCTGATTCCTAGTTATACGGTTCCATTTTCACATACCTTCCTAACAACACCCTCCTGACTTATCTAACAACCAACGTTGCACTTTCATTCGTCAATCTTCTCGATATATCATTTTAGCTGATATGTCATACCGTCAAGGTCTAGATGGCACTCTTCTTAGATTTTTAGAAGGGGACGAAGCTTAAATTGCGTTATGCAAAGTTCATGAAGGTATATGTGGTCAACATTCTAGTGGTCCTATCTTAGCAAAGAAACTCATCAGGACTGGATATTAATAGCCCAATATGGAAAAAGATTCATATCAGTTTGTCAAAAAACGTAAGCAATGTCAAATTCATGGAGAACTTATTCATGCACCAGCACAAGAACTTCAACCGATTGTGACTCCTTGGCTCTTTTGTCAGTGGGGACTCAATCTCATAGGCAAGATTCACCCTTCCTCTTCCAATGGCCATAAATTCATTATCACTACCACAGAGTATTTCACAAAATGGATTGAATCCATGCCTCTTACACAAGTCACTGGAAAATATATTGCTACATTCATTCTTAACTATATCATTTGTCGGTATGGTATTCCTCTTTCCATCATCACCAATAACAGACGTGCCTTCAAAAACCAAGATGTTCGTGAACTTTGTGATCGCTTCCATATTTCCATATTAGCCATCATTTTTCCACTCCCTATTACCCACAAGGTAATGGTCAACATGGGGCGTCTAATAAAACCATTCTTAAAATCCTTAAAAAGACAGTCAATGACGCTGGCCGAAATTGGCATAGCCACCTTAATCTCACACTTTGAGCTTACTGGACAAGTGTTTGCACACCTACAAGAGCCACACCTTATTTACTTGTCTATGGCGCTGAAGTTATCCTTCCTATTAAGGTCAAGTTACCATCTTTATGAGTCTCTTTGCACAATATTATCAATGATGAAGACTATAGGGTCTCTCGCTTACAAGAACTAGAACTATTAGATGAATGAAGACAAATTGCTTTTAATCATCTCAAGGCTTATCAACAACGAATGAGTCGCAATTATAATTACAACATGAAGCCTCGCACATTTGAGGTAGGTGACTTAGTTCTCAAGGAAAATCCCCAAAATCAGCAAGACAGAGAGAAGAAGGGCAAGTTTGAACTGAATTGGCTTGGTCCTTACATCATCATAGCAGTCTATGCATACAGTGCATATCAGCTCTCAACTCCAGATGGAAACCTTAAGAAGATCCAATCAACAACATGTACCTTCATAGGTTTTACACATAACTCTTCAACATATCTTAATTTAAAAATACAAAAATAATCAAAAAATTCAAAAATACAAAAAAAAAAAAATAAATAAAAAAAATACAAAAAAAAAAAAAAAATATCAAAAATACAAATTAATCATAAAAATTAAAAAAACCTTACTTGGTGAAAACCTCGACAACAAGCGGCTTGTGACACAAAAAAAAAATCGAAAAAAGTAAAGAGAAAGAAATTCATCCAATAGTGAAAACCAGTTTGGTGGCACCCTGGGAAAGTACCATGGTAAAAATCAGGTTACTGGTGCCATGTGTAGAGACATTGCTCCTCCCTCCTTCAGGATTAAATCTCATCCCTTCACTTGGCACAAAATCATAGCCTATCCATCCATAATAAACTTACCCATTCCCATCATGGCTTGTTATTGATCTACCTAAGATTGGTTAGCCATTCATAATAATCCCTCATTTCCCCCCCTTTCCATCCATAATAAATCAGCTCCTATTTGTGGCTAAGGAAAATTTTATGTCTAGTGATGGGTTTGGAACTAAGAGCATCACACGTTTCAAAGAGTATAGTTTCTTCTAGTTTTCTTTAGACTACCCGCACACAATCCACAATAAAGCAACACTTGCATCACAATTCTGCAATAAAGTTTTGTTTTCTCCGCAATAAAGTATCAATTTCATGGATTCTGTCAGTTTTAGATGAGACAAAAGAAGCAACGGGCTTCAAAAAATCAAATCTTTCAACTGACTCAAACAACATTATCGTTTAGTGCTATCTATCCTTTTGTGAATGAAAACATAGTGACTACAATCAAATAGAATTATACAAGTGAGAAGAGACACTAAACTTGAGGACTACAGTGAATGTTGGTGTCGAGTCTTGGTTTTCTTTTGATTTTATCTTTTGGTGACATGTCTTTTAGATTTTCTAGGATGTCTTTAACTAGAAACGTGAGGATGGGGTATCGTCACCTATTTTTCTTTGTTGTCTATGGATTGTCTCTTAGTAATGCTATGACTTGTCCAAGGATATGAGGACATTGTGAGTCTAGTGTGAACTAGGGAATTCCTTGTTTGTAATTGTCTGATCTCCATGCAAATAGGTATAATGAATTTTTGGGTCAAACATATACCTCGATTGTCATAACCTATTTGCCATAATAAAGCTCAATGATGATAATAGCACAAGAAGCTCTTTCACTTCCATATCTTCTATCTTTCATCCCCCTTTAGTGATTGACCCCCATCGTCCTTCTTGAGTCCACGTAGCATGTTATCACATGACTGAGTATAATGACATGCGAAAAATATTTGTATTTCATGTAGTTTGCACCTGCATTACCACATATTAGTGTTTCATACATACATATAGATATCACAATTGCATCACATCCTCCACACAACACATGTTAGCACATTTTACATTTTCATCATGTAAATCATTATTTGCATTATCATATTCATCTGCATTTCATATATTCACATTTGCATATGCATAACATATTAAAAACATAAAAGAACAAAAATATTGCATTCCATCATGTAAATATTTGCATCCATATCATACACATCACATAGGTACACATGCATATCATTTCTGCAAGGATGAATCATCTCATATATATATATATATATATATATATATATATCTCAAAATCATAAGTGTCATGATATAATGATGTCAAAATACATATGGCTACACAATCACTCGAAGGTGTCTACATCATCATACAAAAATAGCACAAAACTGATACATAGGGATCCCTCTAAGGCTATGATGAACAACCTCCCTCAGAGCCAGCCGACCTTGATGGAGTTTGAGCCCTGGAAGTCCCTGCCCCAAGATCATCTCTCCTGCCCCCTCTATCTGGTGGTGGTGGAGGACCCATGACCCCACCACTAGATGCCTATCTCTTGTCTCTCCCTCTAGTGGTTGTCATAGTCTATGATGGTCTTCGGAAGCTCCTAGCCTGCTGATCTGGTGGCACCACTCCATAGTACAGGTCTCTCCAGTAGGCTATCTCCTCCCCTACCCACATAACATAGGCATATCTAGCCCCTGTGTCCTCTATTGTCTGCCTGACTACCCTTAGTGCTATCTTAGCCTTTGTGTAGCACTAAATAGCTTGATCTCTCTCCCACTCTGTGTCCCTCAGCCATCTCCTAAGCCTAGCCCCATCTCACTCTAGATCCTAGATCTCATCTTCCTATCCCTAGCAAATATCCCTCAAGGATAGTATCTCATCCTTCCCCTCTCTTGCCACCTCCCTCTATCCCTATGGTTGCTCCTATCCATATCCGTGTTGGTGTCCGTGTCCCTATCCCTGTCCTTGTCTGGACACCTGTGTTGTTGGCACCTGTAAAGGTAGTCCACCTCTACCTCTAACTACATGAGCCTGTCTCTCCTCTCCTCTCTGCTACTGCCCCCACGTCCATCATCGCCCTCTACCTCCACCATCCCCACTATCATCTCCAACATCCCCCTCTATCGGCTCCCCTGGATCTGTCAGTCGTGGAAACAGATACTCTACCCAATATGCATTGTACTCAGCATCCATCCCTACATCCTTCACATCTGCCCAAATATCCCAAGGTATGGGAACCATCTCTAGCATATGTGTCACTACCTAAACATAAAATAATAATGAACCTAAATGCACCTAATCCCTCACTATCCATGTATACATCCCTGAATCCGTTGGTATCCATTGTATCCTATCGAACTGCCTGCACACTCTGTCTATCAACTGCCACTCAATGACATATGGTGTCCTCCCTATCAAATACCTACTCTTGAATACATATGGTAGCTCCACTGCATCATCCTCACACTCCTCACAATCTAAGTAAGGCCTCCATACTACACTATCTATCTGATTGATCATACAACGCCAATACTCTAGCCTCCCAATTTGTGGCTGAGAAGTAATCATATCATACAAATGTACATAGCTGCGCCCATGTCCCTTGTCTCTAAAATGTATTGTTCGTGTCACCAAAAGATGCTCATATGCCCATACCTGCAGTAATGTCACTCCGCATTTCAATCCTACTGATCCATGATACACAAACTGATGCAACTCATAATACAAGTGTGTCTGTAGACACGACCCCCATGCAAAGCTGGTGTGCTCAGTCACCAATGTCTCCAAAGTCCTCCCCCATCCCATCGCCAACCCTCATGTCGCCCTGTCTGGATAGAGAAACCCACTGATCACTCATGTCAGCACTACTGGTAGCACCAATCCTGTAGCTATCATGGTGTCCCAAGCCACATGTCCCACCCTCATCTATAGCCCTGGATCCTAAAATAATCATCTCAGTGCATCCCTGTCTCCCTCTCGATCTTAAGGAACTAACTCCACAACAATCAGTATCCTCAGTATCCTATATACAACGTCTAAGGTGACTGTCATCTTACCCATCGACAAATGAAACATGCATGTCTCTGAGTGCCACCTCTTAGCTAATGCCATAAGCAATCCCATGTTTGCTCAAAACTCAGGCACATACATAATGTATCGCAAGCCAATGTCCTCAACTGTTTATCTATCCTCGATTGTTATCTCTACTCATAACCCCTGAGTCGAAGGGAATCTCTCTCATGACTCTAGCATCGGTAGGTCCTCCTGCAGTCAAGCCAATCAACTGTGTCAATCCTAGTGGTACTCCCTGTTCATCACAAAGTGCTGCTTTTTATCCTAGTACTTATCTCTATCATATGGCACTCTATCCTAGTGGTACTCACTGTTCATCACAAAGTGCTTCAATTTATCCTAGTGCTTATATCTATCATATGGCACTCTACCCTAGTGGTACTCCATGTTCATCACAAAGTGTTGCTTTTTATCCTAATGCTTATAGCTATCATATGGCACTCTATCCTAGTAGCATTCCCTATTCATCACAAAGTGTTGCTTTTATCTTTTAGGGCACCTTCTTGAGTGCATCCTCTTGAGTAGTTTATCCAATTGGCAATGTATGTTCTATCACAGGATTGTCAATTTCAGCCTAATCTGATTGGCAACGTATGTTCTATCACAGAATTGTCAGTTTCTATGGTACTCCCTTTTCATTAAAAAGTGTCTCACTATATCCTATCCTAGGGCCTCTACTTGAGTGTATCCTCTTGAGTAGTTTCCTGATTGGCAACACATGTTCTATCATAGAATTGTCAATCCTGACCCTATCTATTATCCTAGTCTTCCCATGAGGACCTGTTTGAGTGTATCCTCTCAGCAGCTTATCCAATCGACAATGTATATTTATCACAGAACTGTCGATTTGACCTTGAAAACATAAATGCACATTCATGACACAAACATGCTTACATACTTCACAGACGTGATTGAAACACATAGACGTGCCTCTGTCATACACATATGTGTCTACCCTACATAGATGCGCCTGTCATTTCACAAATTGGCTCACATATGAGATAGACTCTTTTAAAATCAAAGACGCATTTAAACTTGATGCAGATGCGCCTAACCAACGTAGACGTGCCTGGCACCAATGCAGACGCGCCTTCCCATTTTTTCCCCCGCTTGACATTTTTTGCAATCTACCTAATGTGCATTTATTAAATAACCTAACATTCTTTTATGAAAATAATTAATGCAACAAGGTACAAGCAAGTTTTGTGGTACTCACTGGCTCTCTTGCATCTGCTGGTCTCTGATATCGACGAATGCCATCGAATCTATGCACCAATGCCATCACTATTGACTGCAGTTTTCTCTCTCTGCACATTGATCTCCTACGTGTGTGGATGAAAATGAGGATGTTTTCCCTCATAATCTATCTTATAGACTACCCTAGCACTAGTCTTCCAAGTCAGTCTTCTTTATCCTGTGACTTTGTCATGCTATCCTATCTTATCAGTCCTTTCTAGCCTTTCTTTCTTATCGAGAGATTGTTTGCAATCTTTTCAAACATTTTCATCCAATCTCTTTAGGGAGCATATCATTCCCATCTTGGGGCAACTTTCAGTTTATCTTATCTTCTTTGAAACAACGTGACAAGCTGCATTGTCTCATAGAGGGGCAAAATGTAGACACCTAAAATTGTTTTGTCCAATTAAATTAATATTTTTATTTATTTAATTATTTTAAGCCTAATTCTTCTATTAATTAAATGAATCTTTATTTATTTAATCAATTCATTTATCTTCTTCTAGCCTTATTTCTCATTTACATAAATACATTTATTTAAATAAATATATTTATTTCTTGAAATATATTTATTTATTTAAATAGTCCTTTTCCTAAATTAAATAAATACTTTTATTTATTTAATTGATCACATTTCCTCTATTAATTAAATAAACCTTTATGTATTTAATTAATTCATTAGCCTTTTCTACTTATGACATCTGTTATTCATCTATTAATTCTTACACTACCTACCCTCTAATCCTAGCCGACCATCTATCTTTTACACCTTTCAATCTTATCCCTCCATTTCCTATAGTGTCTTCTATATAAGGAGATACTTCCTTCATTATCAATCCTCCCAAGCATTCGGGCATTTGAACTTTTATATGCGATCAAGCCTACTTGCAACCAAACTATTGTTCTTTGTTGAGATCTTGTGCACACATAAAATCTGAGAGCAAATATATCAAACAAGATCAATGGAGATAGGAAGAATGGAGATTCAAACTCTATTGGACATGTGATGGTATAATCTTTGTGACTTTTTTGATTTGCATTGTCTTAGGTAATCTTTATATGTTATGGTGGATCTTTGTTGTTGTTAGGCTAGGGTTTTGTGGTTGAATTAATTTAGTCTTTTAATATTGTTGTTTCCATTTTTACCATAAACACCTCCAATAAATCATTAAATCATAAACCCTAATTATGTCTTATTTCAACCTTTAAGGACCGATTTCGCATATCAAAATATCTTGAAATTCGTTGTAACTTTGGAATTCGCTTTAATATCATCATATCTAACGATCCTGAAAATTTGGTCAAAAGTTAGTTGGACCAAGTGCAAGTTGCACCCAGTCCCTGACATTTTTCTCAAAATTTTGGGAGCATAATTATATGATATTATAATTCCTAACCCTAAGAAATTGGCAGAAATTCAAATCCTAAGTCAGCCTAAAGATGAAATTAAGATCTAGGCTTTCATACATAAGATCTCTCTTTCTTCATTTGAAGGCATCAAATTGAATCAAAGAAAAAAGAGTTTTTGGCAAAAAGAGATCATGATCAAAAGGAGCGTTGTATATAGTGAAAGAGAAGCTTTTGTGGAGCCTTCAATAGCATTCATCAAGCATTCATCAAATATTCATCAAGTATTCATCATCAATTAGGATCCTTCAAGACATTGAAGAATAATACAAGATCAAGTGGTTAATATCTCTCCCTTGGGGATTGGTATTGTTTCATGTTATTTTCATGTCTTTGTATGAGCTTATTTAGTACATTTGATTTAGGGAATTCTCATTTATATTTCAATTTACATTTACAAGTACTTAGGGTTTACTCTCCAAAGGGTAGGGTAGCTCTAGTTTCTTATTTTTCTCATTTAGGATATTGCATAGACACAAGGTTCTAGCACACACATTTTCAATACATTATCGACTATTTGTTGAGGTGGAAATCACCAAAATAGGGGTTTGACTAAAGCAAAACTCTACATAGCCACCCAAACCCTCTCTTTTTAGTTGCAAGTGAAGGTATAGGTACCTAGGAGACTTTCAAGATCAGCAGAAGACATAGGGACATATGAAAGCCTCAGATTTAAATAAAACCATCACGGACAAGGGTGTGGCACCCTAGTCCTACCCAGAATAGGGGCGTGGCACCCTGGTCCCTCCACTTTTTAGGTGATTTTAAGCAGGGTGGTGTCTCAGGACCTTTAGTTTGCAGTCTCTTAGTTGCAACCTCCTATTAGACAAAATAGGACCAGAGCATGGCACACCTGTCAAGGTCAGCTTGGCTCATTTTTAAACACCAAGTACACATTAAAATTCCTCCCCCTTCTCTGCTTTCACTATCTTAGTTTCAGATCTACAAGTTTCTACAATTTTAATTTATGTACGCTTCATTGTTTATCTCTAGTCTAGTTGATCAATCACATCCTATTTTGCACATCTTTCCTCTAGTTACAACAAGAGGAATAGAAACCCTAAGAGATAATCCTTGGCTCTCTCTTTCTCACAAGAAGTAGCCAAAGTGAGCTATCTCCCTAGGCTCTTTCATATTCCCAATGTGTTGGCAAAACTAGGATTAGGTCCTTGTCACCTGGTCTCGCTTTTTCCCCTCCACACTTTCAAGTTATTGTCTATCATTCTTTGTTTGCACCAATTCAAGATTCAACTAATCATTCTCATATGTCAATCTACAACATTCATCATATTTGTCTTTCAATGATTGAGTTAGGGTTTCTTCATTCTTCTTCCATTCGTCAATCTCCTCAATCAGCATGATGACAATAGATTGCATCTCATTCTTCAAAACTACATTTTCCCTTGCCAACTTCTCACATTCATCAATCTTAGCTTCTAGGATTTGATTGTCAATACTTTGTTCTTGTTTCTCCTCCAGCTTATCCATCCTCTCCTTTCTCTTTTCTCTAGAAGTGTTCAATTGATCTTTCAATTTCTTAATGAAGTATTGAGTAGCATTCAGATTTATTTTCAGGCTACTCTTTTCCTTTATCCTTGCATCAAGATATTCGAGTGCCACACTAAGATTTCTCTACAAAGTGGAGTCCATTGATTCAATCTACCTGATCTTCCTCTAACTGTTAGACTTTTTCCAAGGTGCAAAGCGCAGATACCAATTATTGGAATCAATGAACACTGAGAGGGGGGGTGAATCAATGTTTGATCATTTACAAACTTATCAAGTTGATTCTTAAACCACTAGATGCATGGGAAAGTAATCAAAGTGCAGAAATATAAAATGAACAACCACACAATCATAACACCTATATTTTTTACATAGAAACTTAGAAAGGGAAAAACCACAGTGGGATTGAGTACCCACCAATATTATTATACTATGTCTAGTAGTAAAACAATATTACAAGAGTAGAATTCACTTGCATTCAGGCACACTGCCTAGAGCTCAATGCTCAATTACAAAAGGGGTACAACCCGGAGGAAGGCTCACTATCTTATAGGCTATTACAAAATGATTACAATAGTATCTTAATTGGATTGTAGTATCTACATATGCTAGAGTATAGTTCTGGTTAGGCTCTGATTGTCTCCTCCAAGTGATCTGTCATTCTTCTCTATAAATTATCGAAGCAACAAAATCTTCACTTAACTTCCAAAATTTCTCACACAGACTTCCTTCACTCATTGCATGTGTCAAAACAATCAACCAAATCAATCTTATATATCTACATCAACAAAAATAATTATTTACTAAGTCGGCTTCCAAAAACCGCACAACACACAAAATGAAACGTGTTACATCAAGTCGGCTCAATCAAATCACAAATCCAAATGTAGACCAAAACAAGATGATAAAATGGTTGTCATAAGTCAGCCCAATCACCTCAAATATGAAACTAATCACCAAAATCATCCCAAAAAATCTGCAACATTCGTTGCTCAAAAATAGCTCTGTCCTAAATGAAATACCAGATACTGAATCTCTGAACTAGCACACAATTTAACATCGCATATTAGGATCACAAAGTAATCTGTGTCGAACCTTTAATAAAATGCCTTGATCACTACAACCCAAAATACATCACCAAAATCAAGATATGCACCATGATCTTATTCTCTACAGGTAATTGTGTTCCACCTTCGAGACTTATGCCTTATGAACAAAATGGCTTCCGTTAAACCAATCCTATATACACCAGATGTGATCTAAGAATTGAGTTTCTATCAATGACAACCCCTAAACATTTTTCAAGCACCAATATCTACCGAAATAACATGAATAGTATCTCTTGCTAACATTATCCCCCTTTGGCATTGATGGAAACACTGTTTAAAATGAACTATACACTCAATACTACAAGACTTCAAAAATTTTACAAGCTCCCCCTAAGAATTTACACCATTTTTCACTCAACTTTCTCCCCCTTTGATAGCAATGCTAAAGATAAATGATCCGCCAAAATTGATATACAAGGGTACGTACAGTTTCTCACAAAAATTTAAAGATGTCTACAAAAATTGTTCTAAGGGATAGCAGATGATTATCCCTCGCCTTCCTTAGGCTCTCCAAAATGGTTATCATCCTGCTGAAGAAGTAGACATGCAGTTCTTCTCCTCGTCTATCTGTCAGAACGGGTTTATTTAGTGTATCCTTAGCATCTTGCATGCTACTCATCAATGAATCTATTTGAGTAGTAATGAGACCTCACCTCAAACACCCTTCCCAAAATTCTATCCTTTTCTTGGTTTAAGCTCTTGATTTTATTCCATATATTCAAAACTTGAGGTTCTAAATTGCTATCCATAGGAGATTGTGGTGAGTATGATTGTGATATTCTTGCTAGCTAACATTCACATTCCCTTATCTTATTGTCAATATATGTAGTAAATTTTGGCAAAATTAGAAATGATTTGTATATATTATCTCCTTCATCAATTGCATCCAAAATATTTTTTAGTGCAGTAACTAAACTAACTCTATCATCTTCAATAATTTTTAAAATTGCTTTAGCTTCATTGCATTGAATTGATTAAGGACTTTAATATTTGTGACCTTCTCCAAAGAATCAAAGTGAGTACCAACAACACCTAACAAACCTTTGAGCTTACTAGAGGGATTAGATGTGTCCAGTTTGAAAGATGACATAATATTTTTCAACATATCCCCCACCAATGATATTAATTCCTTATCAGCAGAATGGGACTTAGCCAAGTCCTCATTAGCTTTGGCTTGAGCTAGGGTTGCCAATTGAATTTCTTTAATGGGAGATAAGGAACTCAATTCAATCTGCCCTTGAGCAAAATAATCTAGATAAACAACAACTTATTTCCCTTTAACAATACCAGTATCTCTTCCCACTATTGTCGAAGCCTCATAGTCCTTTTCCTCCCCTTTCTCCTTATCTACAACTTTTGCACTCTCAACCTTTTCATCTTTCTTACCATCATCTACATCCTTTTCCACATCTACTAACTCCTTAGCTGCTTTTTCTAACACAACATTTATAACCATGGGACCCTATACATCAATGCTATAGGTATCATCATTATCAACTAGAGCATGATCGTTGGTCTATCCTTCTAGAGTGGCTTTCTTAGGAGACTGATCCTTTGGCTTGTCAGGGATAGCAATATTTACTTTTGGAATAGATGTGTCTTGAGTGGGTTCTTTTGGATTCACATCAAGTCTCTGATCTATCAAAAACCATCTCAAAATTATTTCAGTTTCTTTTATCACCTCATCTTTCTTCCCTATCATAAGCTTATTGACCCTTTTCTTGCTTCATAATATATCCTTGGCAAGTTTCAATAACTAGGCAACTTCATCTCTAGAAATAACAGAAGATAGATTTACTAGCACATATTCTTTTATTTTCTCATCATCTTCACTAGCAATAAGCCTTCTTGCATCCAAAATGACATATAAACTTTTAGGGATCATAGATGCAAGTTCAATTAATGTCTTACTATATACATCCATATATTCTACAATTGCTTCTTCAACTCCCCTTTGATCCTTATCATCATAGTTTTCATAATATATAGACACACTTCTCAAATTTCCATCCTTAAGAATTTCATCAATTAACCTTTTCTAAGTTAATCGAGGGACTATTTTAAATGTGCCTTCAATCTTACCAGATTTGAGAGCTTTGACTATCTCAAATTTTTGCTTCTTATTGGCTCTGGCCTTTCTGAATGATTCACTTCCTTCTTTGGGCTTCTTTGATTTTAGAGCTCCACCGGATTATGGCTTCTTCACCACACTAGCATAGGCGGTTGTCTTTTTTACTTCTCTCACTACCTCATCAGAATTTATCTTCATGTCATCAGTAGAGGCAACAACATATACTCTCTAAGGTTTCCCCTTCTTCCTCTTCTCCTCCCCACATGTTGATGATGTAGATTGTGATTTGGGTAGAGGAATGGGCTTCTGCATCTTGAAAGTAGGTGCAAACTGAGACTGTTTTGGCTAGGGCTACTTCAGAGTAGTGGAAACAAGTTTAGTCATTGATTTCTCCATGTCTTCCTCCTTCAGGATGTTTTGTTCTCTTTCCCTTTGTACAACCTCCTTAGATATGCCCATTTGTTCTACCAAATCCTCTACTTCTTTCCTTACTTTCCTCTTCCTAGCAAGTCCAATAATCTTTTTGTGCAAATCAAGGTCTTTCTCTTGAAAAGTATCGAACCTCTCCTTGTTTTCATCTACCAGTTGATTCAATAGTTGTTGAGCATATGCATCAAGTGTGACAACATCCACCTCATACCCCATGGGAATGATCTAGATAGTTCTTGGTTCAACTACTTCTATATGGCATTGGTCCTTATCGACCATGAAGCATATAGTTTTCTCATATTTCTCAACTATTTCTTTAGGTATTCTTTCCCTATTATACATTGTGGCTTGAAAAGATTTGAAGTAACCCCATAGGGCGGATTTCTGAGAAACTATATCTCCTAAACCCTGCAACCCTTCTGTTTTATCATAACCCCCTTGAATCTTTCCAATACCGTGATCTCATTTAAGAAATACAAAGCCAATCAGACAATGAAAGAACCAAACTTGAACACATGCTTCTTGTATTTCTTAATCTTCTTTAGGTTTCTTAATAATTCACTGAGAAGCATTGAGGAAAGGTTATACCTATTCCCTTCCTTCATAATCTCAGAAGCTACAAATATGGTCGTGCCAGATACATACTTTTTCCTACTGGATTGATATATCTTATATCTAGTCACCATTGAGGCAAATCTAATATCATCTTCTATAATATCATTGATAGTCATCGACCGACTCTGAAACTTAGATCCAGTAATCTTTGTTAGCATTGTATTTTATATCTTCCTCAATCCAAGAACTTTACCATTTGCACTTAAACAAGTAACGACTTCAACAACTTGCTTGGTGATCTTGTGAGGTCGATCTAGCCACATGAATTCATCATGGACTCGGCTTAGAATGTATTGAACCCATTCTAGTTCGTCGAACACCAGGAAATGGATGAATTGGATGAAACCCTTGTCTTGTAGTGATTTGTATTTCGGCTTCAAATTTCCCAGACTATCCATCATGTGCTTAGTGTAAAGTAAAAGCATGTCTGCATTCCCAATCTCCTCAATGTTGCAATGAATGTATGCCCTACTATCTTCATTGTGGAGTACACCATATGGGATAGAAGAAAATGCACCTTCCAAATCATCCTCAATGGATTTGAATGGGTGCCTCTTGAACACGGTCCATTCCCTCTCAGTAATTTTTACTACCAATGGAGTTGCAACACTAGATGTAGATGCAGATGCCATTTTGAAATATGGGTATGCAAAGATAGCTTCACAAATGGAAAATACCTTACGATTCTCAATTGAGTGCAAGAAGTCATTGATAGACTTCTTCAGGCTCATATTTAGTTGCTAAACACTCCTTTACTCTACTACTCTTCTCTTCTCTCTTATTTGTATTGTGAAGAATAAACTATTAAAATGCCTTTTTATCCACCGAAAACCTAATTTTAAGTTGTAATAAATGCTCAACCCTAAAGTCTTTCGGATACACTATTTTTCATGATTTCATTCACCGGATTATCAAACTGCTACAAAATCTTCCGGTTATCAACAGCATGACTGGTCTCAATCATCTATAACCATCCTTAACTGGTTATAGATCTTCTCAAGGGGGTTTTGAAGAACTGCATGATAATTTGCACCCTAAGGCAAAATTGCCCTAGTTATCGGATGAGGTTCCATCACCAGATTCAGGTGTGGAGCAATTTTGCACATTTGAATCTTCCTTTTTGACCCACATCTTTTTATGCCGATCTCTGATTTCATCTACCTTTTTTTTTCCTTTCTCATCTTGGTTGTTCTTGTTCATCAGTGCATTCTTGATTCTGCAATATTTTACAATGTGACCTAGTTTGTTGCATGCATGGCAAATAACATTTCTTTGCATGGGCCTAAAGTTTATTTGAAATTTTCTCATCCTAGATTGGTTAGATATATGTCCAAACATCCCAGAAGCATATCATTCCTTATTTTAGAAATTGATCATCATTCTGCATATATTTGACTTATGTTCAAAATTGTTGCATTTGAAACACTGATTGGTAAAGGTAGGACCATTTTTCATATTATTCATTATCTCATTATTCATCCTACTTCAGTATTGATTTTCCATATGACCAAATTTACCACAAACAAAATATTTACCATTGAATTTATAGGCATTAGGATATCTTGATGAAGGTTTCTTGTTCTTATGTTGATGATTGTTGTTACCAGAACCAGAGGAATCTCCTTTCTCAAATCCAAGGCCTCGCATGTCTTTTCCATGTCTCTAACTTTCCAACATCTCATCCAACCGAACTGAACTACATTTGAACTTTTCTTTGTATTCATTAGTAGTAGTCACCTCATCTCTTAGGATTATGATCTACCTTTCAAGTTCTTGTCCATCATTCTTTGTTTACACCAATTCAAGCTTCAACTAATCATTCTCATATGTGAATTTGGAACATTCATCATATCCATTTTTCAATGATTGAGTCAGGGTTTCTTCATTCTTCTTCTAATCTTCAATCTCCTTAGTCAGCTTCATGACATTAGATTGTATCTCAATCTTCAAAATTGCATTCTCCCTAGACAACTTCTCACATTCATCAGTCTTATCTTGTAGGATTTTATTGTCAATACTTTGTTCTTCAAGTTTTCCTGCACCTTATCCATTAGATACCTTCTCTTTTCTCTAGAAGTGTTCAATTGATCTTGCAATGTCTTAATGAATTCTTTAGCTGCATTCAGATTTATTTTCAGGCTACTCTTTTTCTTCATCGCTATATCAAGATCTTCGAGTGCCACACTAAGCTGTCTTTGCAAACTAAAGTCCAATGATTCAATCTCCCAAATCTTCCTGAGGCACACATCTCTGATACCAATTATTGGAATAAATGAACACTGAGAGGGAGGGTGGAGGTGAATCACTATTTTATAATTTACAAACTTATCAAGCTGGTTCTTAAACTATCAGATGCATGACAAAGTATTCAAAGTGCAGCAATATAAAATGAACAACCATACAACAATAAGACCAATGTTTTTACATGTAAACCTGGAAAGGGAAAAACTATGGTGGTATTGAGTACCCACAATATTATTATACTATGGCTAGTAGTAAAAATATATTACAAGAGTGGAATGCACTTGTATTCATGAACACTACCTAGAGCTTACTGCTGAATTACAAAAGGGCTACAACCTAGAGGAAGACTCACTGCCTTACATGCTATTACAAACTGATCACAATAGTATCTGAATTAAAGTATAGAATCTACATTTACCAGAGTACAGTTTTAGTTAGGCTTTGATTGTCTCCTCCATGTGATGTGTCAAAATGATCAACCAAATCAATCTTATATATCCTCATCAACAAAAAGAATCATTTACTAAGTCGGCTTCCAAAAAATGCATAACACACAACATGAAAAGTGCTACATCAAGTCGGCTCAATTCGATCACAAATACAAATGAAGACCAAAACAAGATGATTAAGTTCTTCTCATAAGTTGGCCCAATCATCCCAAACATGAAACCGATCACCAAAATCATCCCAACAAATCCGCAACACATGTTACTCCAAAATAGCTCCGCCCTAACTAAAATACCGAATACCACACAATTAAACACTAGATATTAGGACCACGAATTAATCTATCTCAAACCATAAATCAACTGCCTTGATCACCGCAACCCAAAATACATCACTAGAATCAAGAGATGCACCATGATCTCATGCTCTACCAGTAAATGTGTTCCACCTTCCAGACTTATGCCTTTTAAATATAACAACTTCTGGTAAACTGATTCTATATACATTAGATGTGATCTAAAAATTGAGTTGTCATTAATGACAACCCCTGAACATCTATCATGAACCAATCTCTACTGGAATCACAGGAATAGTGTCTCTTGCCAACAATGCTCCTAGTATGATCTTGGGTAACAAAAACTAAAGCATGTTACAAGAAGAGTGTGAAATTGGACCACCACAACAAGGATTATATTTTATAACACTACATTTAGCTCCAATATTAGTGGTGTTGGTAAACAAATTTGCCATTGTAGATTCTAATGTGACTCACCCAACGAGTAGTGACAATTGTCCCAACAGTTGGATAGATCACTATGGAATAATGCTCTTACTTTGCATTTGAGAGGGGCAACTACCTTGTATGATGGGGGGTTTTAAGGGTTTTTGTGTACTTTTAACTTCAAATTACAATGAGGAGAAAAGAAAAAACTAAGTGAAAATGAATTATAGAAACCTTACTATTAAACATACAAATATCAAATAAGACAGCATGATTGATAACAATTAAAAAAATGTTTTCATGATAAAGTATGTATTGATATGCAATGACGCTAAAAAAAGGTGACATAACTCAACATATGAAGAGGTGGGTAACTCTAGCACATTCAAACTAAATCCCAATTGCGTTTGATTACATCAATTGCATAGACTATAAGCATTTTAGTATATGAAAAATAATTTCCATGTAGACAAATCAAATTACTAATTTGACATGAAAAATCAACAATAATAACTTGGAAATACATCTAGAACAAACAAGTTAAATCCATTTTTTATTATTTTCAAAAATATTTACAATCTTAAAAACTCTTCTACACAAAGTATAATTACAAAAGTCATCAAAATGTCTCTCTAAAAAATTCTCCAAAATTTTCCCATTTTGAAAAGTCCCATTGCATTACAAAATAGCATGCATTTATAGGCTTTCTCTTGATAACTACTTTGTAACATGCAATTACCTCCTAAGTACTTTTGAAGTACAATAGTCTTAATTGATTAGGATTTGCATCATTTTTCTAAAAATGAGGTTTATTTTCTAACTCTTATATTACAATAAATAACATAAATCACTTTTTCAAAAAGACATCTAGAAACTTGTAACTTTGAACTTATAGCTGTTATGCTAAGGTACTGATAACTTTTGGTTACAATTTACGGCTGATATTTACAAAAGATGTGGATGAGATGTCATTAAATTCTATCCTTGAATCAATAGGGGATGAACATTAGTGCTTGCTTGGGATACTCATGAACGCATAAAATCTGTTTCTTTTATAACCTTCCAACCGTATGTTTTAATTTCAAGTGGATTAATCTGCCTGTTATAATATCTTCATCACTAATATTTATGTCTGCTACACGATCATGACAAAACACTACCAACTATTAATCTTCTATTTGAGCCATTGAATGTAAAACCTTGTCCAATAGTTTTACTAGTGCGTCGTAATTGAAATCCTTCCCATACTTAAAATGATGACAAGAAACAGAAATAGCTGAAAATATAAAACAAGCCATAATGTAAAAAGATGGGATATTCTTCTCGCAAAGTACATAGGAACTAAAGAATACGTACGAAAAGATCAATGTCATATTCATTACGAATAACACCATTTAGATGAATTGTAAACATCTGGAATCTGTGCAATGTCTAACTGGCTTTCCTTTCATCATAAAGGTCTGTCTCTAGCTTCTTCCATTATTAAAACGTTAAGAGAAACCCTAACCCATAATTCAAACTCACAAGCTTGATAATAAGGTTGACTTATTAAGTATATCTCTTGAAGCTCTTAATTACATTGGTTGTATTGGATTGGAATAGATCCTCCAGATCCTCTACGCAGAGGATTATACTCTTATGCAAGAGAATTCTAAAAGGATGCATCAGGGACTCTTGGTGCTCTATCAACCCTACAAGGCTCTACAACACTGTATTACTTTATCTCATTATGGTTGGTGTCTGCTCCTTATAAGGCATGCACAGGCCCTGTTACAAACCAGTTATATCCAGGACTAATCTTTTACCGCTGCTTTGACATGTCTTCCATCAGTATACTTGCACAGCTCTTGGAATTTGGTTTTACGCTTGGCAATTACATTTGCTTGAAAATTTCAGAAGCCTTTTCAACAAATTAATTATGTGCATATCTTGAAATTATTGGATTCTATGAGGCATTCTATCAAACAAGTCGCAGACCGTCTATGCTTCCACATTTCACCATGAGAATGACATCCAAGGCAGTTGCATCTATAGAATCGACAATTCTTATTCTAACTTAGTTTTAAAAGCCATATAAGCCGCGAGGAGATGATGGCAGAGAATGTGGAGTTTATCTCCGCACCTGCCGATTGCATTTTATTGATCTAAATTTTAAGCTTCTTCAGCTCATCTACTTTGTACATAACCTGCAACCATTGTATTCCATTATATTATATGATTGAAATTTGTTATTTTTTATTTTTTATTTTTTTTAACAATTGGTGTATTCATCAAAATAAATTTTGAAGTGATGGAGTTGGATACTAGGTTTTTATCTAAAATGGTTAAACTCTGATCTCCTGGTGATTCAAACTAATACTATTGTGATATGAGTCAAAGTTGCTAATGGCATTGAGGCAGCTTTGATCTAGACATTATTCTAGAGATCTGATGCTGAACTCCCAGCTTACTGGGAGATCCACTGAAATGTTCCAAGCTTGAGCGCTTTTTTCTTTTGGTTTTTTGGCTTTCACCGTTATACTTACCATTTACCGCATGCACTTCATGCTGCAGTTCGTTGAAGACATTGCTTATTTATATTTTTAGTGAGTTAATTTAGGATTTAGTCTGCATTGATTTATTTTTAAATCTGCCAATTACAAAATACGGTGCATGCAATGCATGTTATGGTATGAACGGCAGATGTAATCGGTTCTTGAATTTCAATAAAGGTTTTCTATTTGTGTGTGTTAAATCTTTTTGTGGTTGTAATTTACATCTTTGCAGGTGTTTCAAGAATCTACAAATGGTATCAGAGCAGGTTTAAGAAGATTGGGACTGCAGATTAAATTGTTGAAGATCATTGCAGTGTTCGCTGTTAAGCAGGTATCAAGGAATCGGTGGTAGGAATTGCTGCAGAGAGTTTTACCAGTAATCACTGTTAGTGAGTCAGTTTAAAAAAAAATAAAAAAAATTGAGATCGCTGTAGAAGAAAGGTGCACTGATCTGAGAGTGAAGGAGGAAATCACCATCTGAAAAGAAATTGTCACCTAATTGATAAAAGGGTCGCTGTTGATTGCCAAGACATCGTTGTTGATTGCCAAGAAGTCGTTGTTGATTGTTGTATGAGGATTTCTAAGTGCTGATTAGAGGATAAAGAATTTGGAAAGCCGCTGCATGTCCTTATTTATTTTTAAAAAAAAGACGAAATCTGGAGTTCTAAGATTGTCAGTTTGCAGCCACTCATTGGAGTGCAGGTGAGAGAAGTTGTCAATAGTGGAAATTGCAGATTTTGATTGAAGACATCAAAAGCGCTAGGGTGAATTGTTAAGGCTGTTGCAAGGAGATTACGAGCCACGAAGAAGACCTTGTTGTTCAGAACTCTTGAAGAAGCCACTGCAAGCAGTGTCAGGTAAAATTATGGGGAAAATAGGGAAAAGAGTTATGAAAGAAACTGCAAATTTAATTTGAGAAAAAGATCTTTTAAAAGAAGAATTGGTGAAAGTCAAAAAGTGTAATTCAGATTTGATAGTAAAAATAAGGCAGTTAAAGAAAAGGTATTTATGAAAGTGCATGTGATAATGATATTCTTCAAGAAATAATGGAGAAAGTTAAATAGGAAAATGGAGAATTAAAAGAAAAGTTAAGGTTTTTTTTAGGAAGTTCAAAAAAAAAGAATGAAGATCTTGAAAAATAGATAAAGTTGTTGGCCAAAGAAAATCTAAGTTTAAGGTTGAAGTCTTCAGTATGCAATGTTGCATGTGATACAAGTGATTTGTGTCCTTCAGTTGATATGGATGCTATAGAAAAAGTTTGTTCAGGTGAAGATGGTCATGTTGAAGGTAAGGATATGAGAATCTCTAGGTGATTTGTGATGTTAATGAGAAAGGTTGTTTTGAGAATAATGTCATTGGAAGATGATGCAGAAAATGGGTATAAAGGAAGAGGACTTGGAAAACATGAACAAAGAATTCAAGAGCCCATTAAGTAAGCTATGAGACCCAAGTATGAAGGTCTTGGATATTGTAAGAAGGATAGATCTAATGTTACGAGTATTACAAGTTCAATAAAATCAGCTGAAATAATCCAGTGTTTGCATTGTCATGGAGAAGGACATAAAGAAGTGAATTGTTGGGATCTTCATCCTTGTTCAATTTGTGGTTTGAAGAATCATTGTGAAAAATCATGTTGGAACACAGAGATGAATGGACAATCTAAGAAAGGTTGTATGTAGATTGATTATGATTGGATCGATCGATCATGTTGGCAAAAGTTAATGAATATGTTCAGAAGGTTGTATAAGGCCAAATGTTCGCATGTGAATAAAAGAAGTGATTGGACACAATTTGGATGTTCGAGTCAAGTAGTTGATGACTGCTTGCTATGATTGGTGTTGCACATGAGTTGCAATGATTAGGACTTTGCCACATCGAGTTATCTTATAAGGTCACATCGAGTTGCAAAGATCTAGTTTGTCAAAGCTTTAAGATTATGTTGTGAGTCTCAACATCAAGGGGGAGTATGTAGAGATTTGTTGTTGAACTCCCAACTTACTAAGAGATCCACTAAAATGTTTCGAGATTGATTTTTTAGCTTTCACTGTTATACTCACCATTCACCGCATGCGCTGCATGTTGCAGTTCATTGAAGAAAATGCTTATTTATATTTTTAGTGAGTTAATTTAGGATTTAGTTTGCAATGATTTATTTTTAACTCTGGCAATTACAAAATATGGTGCATGCAATGCATGTTATGGTATGAACAGCTCTAGAGGCCACAACCTCTGTAAAAGATTGTTAATTGTAATGCTTGATATATTATCTGCAAGATGTAATTAGTTCTTCTTGAATTTCAATACCGGGTTTTCTTTTTGTGGTTGCAATTTACATCTTTGCATATTTCAAGAATCTACTATTATGATTTCTACTATTAATGTAAATATTTATTTCTTAAATTATTAGGATATGTTATCTTTAGAATATTTCCTTGTTTAGGTTTCATTTCCATTTTTATAGTGTTTATAGGCAATGGCTATCCATTTACTATTTTTGCACTATAAATACAGTTGTATTTTGTTGAGTTGGTGAATCTATTCAATATTCATGGATAGTCTCTATCCATGTATTCTCTTTTTCTTGCATACATTTTCCTTTGTAAATATTGAAAGGAATGTAGTTACTTGACCTATATGGTTCAACCAATGTCCCTTTTCTTTCTAGAAGATCCTAGTTCTGACAGAAAAGTGCTAGTTTCATTATGGTTTTGTTTTTATTGCAAAATTATTTTAGAAATGTTTTCTCATTTGCATAACTAAGAGATTTAAATTTTTTTAAAGATATCAATTCATTTTTTATTTAGGATTTTTGAATAATTTTGATGGATGTTTTTATTTGGATTAACATCATGAAAATCAACTTTGTTTGCAAATAAATCTCCTTCTAAAAGGTCGATCTATTTTTTTATGCAAAATGATAGAACTTGATCTGGTACCTAAAGGAAGAGTAGACTAATTTGGCATTGAATGGTGTTCTGAAGTTTATATTAACCTTTTGACTGCTTGCTAATCATTGGTGAAATTCTCATATCAGATCTTTCATCCATCGCGCAAGGGATAACATCAAATTTGTTAGCTCAAAATTTTCTGTTTTAACATTGTTTTTCTTGTGTTAGAATGGAAAATTGGAAGGATTATTTTTAATGGATTTTGACTTGTTAAAAAATCTATGAATTTTTTTTTGTCTTATTTTAGCCACAAATTTAGCTTTGGAGGAATAGGAAAGAATGACAACTTTTTCTTGTGAAGGCGATTCTTTGGTGTTAGAATTTGTGAAGGACAGTGCTTAAATCTTCTAATAGTTCATCATGGCTGTCATTTGAAGATCAATCCACCTTGATCAAGCTTAAAATTGGTTCAATCTATTTTATTTATTTCACAAAATCTTCTAAAATGACTGTATTGGAGACTTTTAGATCACTACCTTGTTGTATTTCCAAGGCATAGTGATCATTCTTTGTCTTTTATAGTGGATGCATTGATTTCTTCCTCATATCAACAAGGCATTTTCTAAATTATTCTATTGAAAGTTATAAAAAGAGAGAAAAAAGCTTTGTAAATCTTGATTTGGTTGTTCTCTATTGAGACTTAACTTGTAATAGCTTTCCATTTCAAGCTTATGGGATACAAAGAAGCACATAATTTCATTCATTCTAGAAAACCATTCTATGCACTAAACTATAAAGCGATACAAATTGGGGAAATCAAAAACATAATCAAGGGTAGTGTATCATGTGGTGTTGCATGTGTGAGCACTTTGACATATGGTTTCCATCTTCCCTACAATTTCTTTCACCGTATAATTTCATTAATAATTTATTTACTATAACTGACAACTGTTGCAATATGCCTATTGCTTGTCATTGATGTCAGCTCCTCAGGTCCAAAAGTTGTTTGGTATTTGTTCAATTATGTACATTTTTTGTATATATGAGATAGATATTATCTAGATGATTATTTCGTACCTAAAGTGGTCCAAAAAGTCGAGTGTCATTATCTGAATATGCTTCTAAAGTGTGTGATGATCATATCTTGGTCTGGATTCAGGGATAGTATATTGCAACCTACCCTTTAAATGTGTTTTGTGGATATTTAGTAGCATGTAGAATGAATGAATCTCTTGTAGTTGTTGAAGTCAGTTCAATATACACATTTTTGGTGCATTTCGCATTTTGTGGAATTGGTTATTTTTATTCTGGTGGTTATTCACATGTCATATTTTTTCCTAGTTGACTTAACTATGTATATATTTGATCTGAATGATATAAAGATGTTATAATTGTTTTAAAATGGGAAGATTGATGATGTGGTAACAAGAAATTCAAATAGTGTGAATCAAAAGAAGATCAAAGGTCCGAAGAATTATTAGAAGAGATAAATGTGTGCTTAAACTAAGAACTATTGTTAGCATTGAAGAGATTTTTTTTTCTTTATAGTTCAAATTATATTGCATATTGTATCTATATAGTTACTTCTATACCTTTCCTTGAAGAAGTGTTCTTCAATTGTGTAAGTCCCTTTTGTATCTTGCCTAAGGTAGTGTTCCTTAGTTTGCAAGTCCAAAGCAATATTCTCTCTAGCCGATAGTCATATTTATTATAAAAAGAGAATATACATATTGTGAGTTTGATTCTCACTCTGGTTTTTCCCAATTTCGGTTTTCTACATAATAATATGATGTTCTTGTGTGGATGTGTTTATTGTTTATGTTATCTACTTTGCTACGTATTTAGAGTGAATGAATAATATATTTTGACATCTTTAGTTGGTAATATTTTGTTCATTCTAATTCACCCCCCCTATCAACATCTTCTAAGTGTTCAAAAATAACTATGGGTATTTAAGTTCAACCTACTAACAATGAGGCCAAAGTTAAATGGTTCAACAATTTTAATCAAGCATCTAACATTTTGTGTCTAACTATTTCTCAAGAACTCATCTTTCACACTAAAGCTTTAAAAATTCTCAATGAATTTTGACAACTCTTGAAAATCTCTATAGGGATCTCGATGAAATAAAGAGTAATGAAATGGAGAACGGGATCATAAGTCTAAGCCCTAGTACCTTCAATACCTTGAAAGACTTTTTCACCAAGTACAAGTAATTGAGGTTATAGTTAAAAGAATGTGGAGTTGACAAAATGGAATCAACTGGTCCTTTATATTCTTTCCAAAATAGGTTCATGATATTTAATATTTATGTCAACATTCTATTCCACCAAGAGGGCTCTTGGAGCCACTTGGAAGAAAAAATCCTTGGAGAACTTTATTGTTGAATTCACTAGGGAGAAACACAAGTTAATTAGATGTGTACAATGATGTTTTCAAAGCCTCAAGCTCTAATTGTTGATAATGAGAAACAAAAGTCTTCAAAAGATAAATGAAAGAAGAAAAACAATCAAAAGGATAAATAAACTAAAAAATATTAGAAAACTGACAATATTGCAAGCTCTTCAAACCAAGCGACTCCTAAAACAGAAAAAGTAAAGTGTGCCCATTTCAACAAATATAGCAATGATGGGCACAAGCTTATGAAGAAATAGATAGACCACCTTTATCATATTCTTGAAAATAATAACATAGCTAGCCTTAAATTTTCCATGTAATCTTCATCCACAAAATATTCTACGAAAGCAAAGGATAAAGGTAAAGATAAACCTAAGAGTAAGGAATTAGGTGCCACTATATCTAAATCAACTCCATCTTGGACTATTGAATTGGGTGTTTCACACCACATGAGTTCCACACAAGTTTATTTTACTTCCTTAGAGCCCTCTGTTATGTCTTCTATCATCTTGGGTGATAAAAATCCAACATCAATTGTGAGGAGAGAATTTGTCAATGTTGAAGGTTGGGCAACCAAATATATTCTAAGTGTGCCTTCTTTATCAACTAATTTCCTATTACTGTATTAGATCACTAACATAAGAAATGGAATGAGAGTTTAGTATTCCCCTAATTTTGAGATAAGAGATTTACATAGAAAAAAATTGATAGATTTGGGAAGGGTAGACAACCAAGCTAGGTTGTATACCTTCTCACATTTTTGTCTTCATATTTCTCCCACTACAATTCCTACTCATTTAGATGATGTGAGAAAATTATGGCATGAGTGTTTTGGCCACCTTAACTTTTTCTACTTTGAGAAACTGAGTCAAGAGTTTCCTAGAGAAAATTATGGCATGGTTACAAGGTTTCCTAGAGTTTTTTTTCTATGGGTCATTGTGAGGGTTGTTCTCTTCGAAAGAATTTTGAATAGGAATTTAATAAAGGAAAAGGATGGAGGGAAACAAAAAATTTAGGAGCTAGTTCACAATGATGTACTTAGGGTATTTTGCCATTTATATTTTATTAAGGAAACATATGCTCTCACTTTCATAGATTTTTTTTTAGGTTTGCATGTGTCTATTTCCTTTGGCATAATAAACCTGAATTCTTTGAAATATTTGTAGACTTCAAGGAACTTGTTATAAAATAATAAAGAAATATTATTAAAGCTCTTTAAATTCATAATGGGGGTGAGTTATGAACATCAAGTTTGAACACTTTTTTACATTAGAGGTGATATTTTTGTAGCACATAACTCCATATAACCCCAACTAAATGTTGTTGCAGAATTTAAAAAATATTCCTAAAAGAGATGGCTAACTACATGATACACTCCAAGGGCCTTACAACATAGTATTGGGCAGAAGTAATCAGTTATGTGTGTTACATTGGAAAAATGGTTCCTCAAAAATCCTTGAAATACATCACTACCTTTGAGGCTTAGATAGGAAGAAATGCATTTTAGAGTCTTCGAATCTCCAATTATGGCATTCATTCTATCAGATAAAATAAAGGGAATGGAACCACTATCCACAAATTTATTGTTATTGAGTTGTCATTGATGTAAACTGGTATTACAGGTTACCGGTAGAGTTTGTCAACTGTTATGAAGAAGATTTACCAGTGATAGAATTTGTCAACTCAGAACATACTTCTTGTCCACCATTCATGTCCTCTTTATGCCAGCATTTTAGAGTCTTCCAATCTCCAACTATGGCATTCATTCTATCAGATAAATTCAAGGCAATGGAATCACTATCCAAAAATTGTATCTTTGTAGTCTATCAAGATAGTATAAATGGATATCATCTACTCCACCTAACCACACATAATTTTTTTATTTAGAGAAGTATTAATTTTCAAGAGATTCCTTCCAAATCAACCCTTGACATTTCTCCCTCTAGTATGGGTTCGTTAGATATCAATAATTCTTATGAATATTTAGATCATACATGAGAAATTTCTTAGCTCATATTTTTTTCATCTTCTAGTTTTGATGGTGATGATAATGATGGAGATTAATCCTCACCTCCTATACGACTTAATTAGGAAGTTTATATTTAAGCTCTTGACTAGCTCATTGCTCACCCTCTTTGGGATAGGAATCCACTTGATAATATGTGAAATTGGGTAGGGGATCAATTAGATAGTAGATGAACATAGTTAGATCATTAGAGAAGTGACATGCTTATTTTTACTTCACCTTTGATTCACAAAAATTTCATGAAGCTTAAAGCATACTTAAGTGGCATAATTCTATGCATGAGTACTGTGATTCGTTAATATAAATTCATAGTAGGGAATTATCTCTTCCTAAGGGAAGAGAATTTTTTTAATGCAGGTGGGTGTATCAGACCAAGTTTGTTGAATATGGGCCATTTGATATGTATAAGGTGTGAATTGTCAAAATATTTTCACAACTGGTAGGCATTGAGTGCATGGAGACTTTTACACTTGTTGCCAACATGAATTGTAATCAAACTCATTGTTGTTGTTTCCACTGCACATTGTTCGAATGTGCACCAAATGAATGTGAAGATTTCATTTATTCATAGATATCTTGAGGAGGAAATCTACATGGAGTAGCTATTAGGGTTTGTTTAATATTCATCCTTAGTTTATAGACATAAGAAATCTTTCTATTGCCTCAAATAGACCTATAAGTCTTGGTACACCAAGAGTGATTATTTTCTTCTAGTTTCATGTTTTACATGGTGTCCTTCAAATCCAAATGTATACATTCGATATGATAGGTTGATTTTTTATTGATACTATTTCTTTATGTTGATGATCTTCTGATCACTAGGAGCTCTCCATTAGCTATTATAGTAGTGAAGTTAGCTTTATAAGATAAATTTGGCATGATAGTATAACTCATAAGTATACTCTTGATCTAAATGTTTGGTTATAATATGACTAAATGTAAACCATCATAGAATTTGTTTCATGTGGAGTCAATCTTGATGCTACTTTGAATTGAAAACTTGCTAGCACTCTCATCAATATAATTCACTCTAGGATGGACATTTCATATGCATTTGACATACCTTTTATGTTCATAAAGGAATCTCATGAGTTGCACCAAAAAGTAGCCAAGAGCATTCTTCACTACCTTCTTGGCATTCACAATTTTGGGATTATTTATGTGTTTGTATTGAAATTGACTTAATTGGTTTCTTAGACTTAGATTAAGCTACCTATACTGAAAATTATATGTATACTTTAGGTTACAATTTCTCATTAGGTTTGGATCTTATTAGTTGGTCTAGTAAGAAGAAAATTTCTATTTATTTATCATCCATAGAGGCAATATATAGGGGAGTTGTCAATGTGGAAACAAGGGCCACTGACTTTATGGGATTCTCACTAAGTTTGGTATATATTTCAGGCAAATCATAGTCAACTTTGTTGACAACTAAAGCAACAGGAGTTTCATTCAACATCAATGAACAAGGCACATAGAGACTCATATGCATTGTATTCAAGAGCTCATTTATATTCAAGTCATTGACTTAGTATTTTTCTAATATTCAAAGTAGTTTTTCTAACATTTTCACCAAACCTTTTACTGAGAGAAAGTTCAATCATCTATGAGCTCTTCTTGTGGTGCAATCTACTTTAACAATATCATCATCCTTCAATTGATCCTTCTAGCCCTATTTTCTCTTTTTTATGGGGAAATTTATTCCTAGTAGGTTTTCTCTCTTTCTCGATTTTTATTGAGATTTTTTGTACTTGGTTACCTAATTAGGTCAAGTTGTTGGGACTCAATCTCTTTCACTCACCTAAGCTATACTTAAGGGGGGGCGTTAGTGTAAATATTTATTTTCATAAATATGAGTGTATTTTCCCAATTTGGTTAGTCTATTCCATATTATTGGAGAGTCTATATCCTTGTCCTCTCGTTTCTTGCATACTTTTCATTTTCTAAATTTTACAAGGTGTGTGGTTGCTTTACTTAGGTGGCCCAACCAATGTCATATTTATTTCCAGAAGATCCCAATACTAAAAATACATACATGATCTATAGATTTTGATGGTGAAGATATCACCACTAGAGTGTGCACCATTCAAACTATAAAAAAATTACTTAAGTTAAAATAAAAGCCTCTTTCAAATTAAGATATATAAGTAAGGTACCTAACTTTGAAGCTACTTTGATATGATGGGTCACCATGTATGGTGAGATGGAAATGCTAGATAAATAACTTATTTTGGATGCAAGATAGATTAAGTTCTAATGGGTAATGATAGAGGTATTTACAAATGACATGATATATTCAATTGTGGGGACCCAAAATTTCATGAGAAAATTTTAATCTTTGGACACTAGATTTGGGGACCAAAAGAGTATTGATATAAAATCCACAATGATTCTTTTGTGGCATATCTAGAGGGATTCAAATGAAGTTATGATGTGTATTCCTTTATGATTTTTGTGGGATACTCATGTGTCTATTAACATATTGATTATATTAGAAAAATTTGACATTCTTATTTGTATAGTAATTGATCTTTCAAGATTATTTGCTTTTCCACTTTGAAATGTTCAATGGAAGGTTGATTTCATTTTCTAATGATACCTAAAAATTGTATTCCTTACTAGAATTAGTTTTAATTGTGTTTGTTTTTTTATATTTTTCAGTAGTCTCTAAAAGGGGTTTTAACTAGGGAAATCCATTTTTCCATTATTTTTTATTTTTTTTAAAATTAAGGAACTCAATTTGTTCCCTTATATAGGTGATTGGATCTACATCTATGTAATAAACTTGTGTATGTTCACTGATTGGAATAAGTTCATATGTAGATTCAAATGAACTTAGCTCTAAATTGGTAATTTTCAGATTCATCCTAATACACAAGATCTTGTTGATCCCAATAAATGAGGTGTAGAAGATCAAGTGGAGGAGTAAGGGAAGGTGAAATAATCATCTCAATAGAATAATTGTTTATCTCATTAAATATAATTTCTAGTTAGGAAATAATTCTTCAAAGTCTTATATTTTGACACTCATATAAGCTAGAGAAACTTTTGTCATAATACTAAAGGTACAATTAGCATCATAGGATTCTTCCAATAGAGGCATATATCCAAAACTAAATATATGATAGTTTATCATGATAATGATAGGTACAAGAGGACCTTATTCATGGAATCATAATTTTTATTTTTTTTTGCTAATTTAATAACTAGTAAGGGCCAGCTCCCATTATTTTGATAAGAAATAATTACCTATAAGATCTGATAATTACATACTAGAAACCCTCGAGAATTACAACCGATTCCAAAAACCACTTAGAAGTGGTTAATCTGCTAACCCACTATATCTGCAGTACCACCTATGCCTACAAACCAGACTAATTGCTAAGCTCCATAAAATCACAATTATTGTCCTTTGTAACACATATTTTTATACATTCTTAATGTAGGATACATCTCTTTAATAATTTAGAGCATAGCCTTAGCTTTCTTGACAAATTCTAATTAAATTGATAAGTCTATGACAATTCTAGGTACCTAGGATATTGGTATCTTCCCAATCTCACCAATAAATAATTTTAGAAACTATTTTAAGCTAACATTGTTATAAGAAAATGGCAGCAATGGGAAATGAGAGCGAAGGAGGCAGATGCAGTAGAGTTTTGAGGGTGCTATTGAGATAGATGATGATAGTGGAGATTCCTAGATGGATTTGGGTTTGCGAGTTAGTTGGGGGTAGGTATTTTGTTTGCCCTAATTTTTTAGGGTTTTGGTAGAGGGTCTTACTTGCTCCTATTTGGCTATTTTTTGTGTGCCTTTTAGTGGGACGCTACTGGTGCTGACCCTTTCTTTTCTTGAAATGGTTGTAATGGGAGGGATATCATTTTATGGCCTATGTTTTCTTGTTCTGCAACACTTGGTTGTGTTTCCCTTTGTGTGCCCTATTTTGGATTTGAGGGTGGCTATGGTTAGTGTTGTGGGTTTGTTGTTTCTTACTGCTTTGTGTCATGGTTTTGGCAATAGTTTCCCACCTTCTTGGTTGGTGTTTTATGTGAAGGCTTTGAACCTCTCCTTGCTTGGATTGTCTACACTTGAAGGGTCATGGGTTGTTGCCCTGCATCTCTTTACTCTATAGTGCTTGGGTTGATTCTCCTCCATTGTCATATTTTGGGTTTGTGGGCAACTATGATTTCTACTGTGGTAATGAAGGCATTTCTTGTATTGTGTCATGGTTGTGGGCATGATAGTATACATTTGGGTGGTGGTTGCTAGAACCCTTAGGTGTAGGGTGTTTGTTCTTATGTAGACCATCCAACCTCAATGGATTTTATGGATCCTTGTGGTGTTTGTTCAAGGAGCGGACTCGTTATTTTTTAGTGATAGTGTGTTCTTTTAGGGCTCATGGTTATTACCACCCTATTCTTGGTGAGTTGGTCTCTATTTCTGCTTTTGCCTCTAGGATTCTTCTTTGGAAGCCTAGGGTTTGGTCTACGCCTCCCCGGGCTTCTAAGGATTCCTTTCTGGATGTTGTTTGTGAGTCCTCTATTTTTGTTGTGGGTATGGAGTTTTTTCTACTCTAGAGAGATTTTGCTTGGGATCTTGAGAGCCTTATGGAGGTGGGTTGTGTTAAGGTCTTTCTCCACGTTGTGCTTATGGCTTATTGTTGCAAGTTCATTAAGTTCTTTGTTACAACCGCTTCTATTTAGGTGGGGGATGCAACAAGGGTTTCCTATTGAATGTGCATGGTGACATTCCTATGTGGAGTCCCTTGCTTGTTGCTCTTCTATCAATAGGCCTATTTAGGTGGTCTTGGCTATTATATTTTTAGGGGTTATTATGGTTAATGGTGTCGCTGATAATGGATCTATTGAGGTGGTCTAGGTTGTGTTGTTTGGATGGATTTCTAATGATGAGTTTGTGATCACAAATTCACTAGGCATCTCCAGTTCTTTGTTGTCTTCTTACTTGTTTAAAAATGTCTCTATTCAAGGTGGTTCTATAAATAAAAGGTTGTGAAAAGCTTTTCAAAACCCGCGGCTGGTTTACTATTTCCTTGTTTGCTTCAACTCTTGTACTAAGGAGTTTTCAAGAAGATGGTTCTAAATCCCTCTATTCTAGTGGCGGCGCCTATTTTTGGCGCTCCAAAAGGCTTGCTTTGCCTTCTTCGGCTATGCGTGGTTGGCTTTTTGCTGTGCACCTGCTCTGCGTTTTGACGTGTATGAGCGCCTACGTGGCCCCTGGCTTCTGGTGTGGGTAGTGCGTGTGTTTAGTGCAGCGATCTCTAATTGCTATTGTTTGGTGGTCCCATGTGTTGGACCCTTGTTTTCCTTTGGATCTGGGTGTCGGGGGTTAGTGCTCCCCTTACGATGGGGTTTCATGTTATGGCATCCCTTGGTGAGATACGTTTCTTGGCCCATTCCTTGTTGCATGCTAGAGGTGCGTTTCAGGTCCTTGTGTCTGCTTTGGTTTGTGCGATCTGGTGTAGGCGTTGGACTCAGTTTGTGGGACTAGTGGAGTGCGTTTATTAGAGATGTCTACTAAGAATGCCCTTGTTTGGTGGCTTCTCCCGTGTATTGTTTCTGCAACTTTAACCTTAGATTTTGGTTGTTGGGTGTTCGTGCTCCCCTTTTCGTGGGGTTTTATGCGCACGTGTCTCTTTATGGGTTTCACTTTTCTATCTGTTTCCTGTGGCCTGTCCAGGGAGCTTGGGCTGAGGTTTGTTTATTGCCCTGTTCTAGGCTCCTCTCCGCTTGATTGGACCGAGGACTTGTTTACTTTATGGATTTGGTGTTTGGCTTACTGTAAGGGAGAGGGACCAGTAGTTGAACGGGGTCTAATAGTCGTTATAGCAATTGTGCACATAATATCCAATCTTACCACAAAATTATACTATATATTATAAATAAATAGTCCACATGTAAATAAAAAAACACCCAAATGTTGGTCAAAATAGACCTATACTTGAACACATAAAAACCAGTAAATGTTATATAAAAAGTAGAAATATACATTCATTAACAAGTGAAATAAATAATTTTTTGTTTGAAATAAAATGTCATAACTATCCACTATAAGTGTGTCATTTAAAAAATAAGATGCTCATTCAATACAATAAGATACTTGCTTAAGCAAGTATTGTTGTCATAGTGAAAAAATAGTATTCCTATGTGTACAACTATTGGGGTAGCAATGTATATTCATTGGAGTATTTCATATTAATAATTTGTTCTATCACAAATATAAAAGGTGAGCACAAAAAATACCTTGTATTTTTCCATGAAATGAGAAGGATTTTCAAAATTTTAGTGTTCAACTATTGGTCCATTTGTGTTAGATATAAGTTGTATTTTATATAATAATGTGTTTTTTCTATAACAACAATTTCTTTTTTTTGTTCAACTATTAATTCATTTATGTTGGATTTACAAGTTCGATATAACAATTATTTATGGTTACTAATATGTATTTGGTCCATTTATGTTGCATATAAGTTATAGTTTAAATAAAAATATGATATTTTACTAACAAGAAATGATATATATTTTTTCAATTACTAGACATTTTTAGATTAAGTTTTGGTCGAATCTTTAAAAAGTCATTTTTAGACACTTCGCAATAGACGTGTTATTTTGACGAGTTGCATGATGAGTCATGCCTTCAAACCTTAGTTGTAGATAGTTAAGTGTCCATTTTACATTTCTAAAAAAAATGGAGGTCTTACGATATTCCATGTGACGGCTACATGTTGACGAAGTTAGCCCTAACAACTAATGGTCCCTCTCCCCTAGTGGGTTGGAAGCGGTGGTGTGCTGAGGGTTGGTTACTTTGTGGGTGTTTAATTAGAGAGGGTTCTAATCCCTTTTTATTTGTCTTAGTGGTGAATGCTGATATCTTTTGGGAACTGTCATCTTCTATTTGGTCTAGTGTTTTTTCTACTAACACCTTTAGTTCTTTGGTGGTTCCATTTGGGAATGGGTTTGTTGTTTTATTTTTTTGGATTTCTCAAAAACTGTTCTTTGTTTCTTTGGTTGGCTTGCTGCTAGTATAGACTTTAAGGATTTGGGATCATTGTTCCCGTCGGTTGAGTGCTCTAGTCAAAAGCATCTCTTTCTATAAATGGTTTCCGCTTTGTAGGCTTTGGTGGGCTCACTTCTTGTGAGTTTCACCCTATTATGTATTGGGTTCAAGCCCTCTCCTAGTTTAATCTATTTCAAAACTAAATAAATCCTCTTAGTGCCTACAATAATATCCATTCGTGATGAGTAGGTACTAGATGATCAAGTGTTCAATAACATCAAGCCTCTTATTTCTAAAAAAGTGAGTAACAAGTAGGAAAAAAATTACTAAATTTTCTTACTACCATTACTTAATGCACCCGAGCACCAATAATCAATACACTAAGCATCTGCAAGTTGGGTGTCAAAGTTTGCATAAACTCCAAGGCACCATGATTAGTGTCTCAAATAAAGTTGGATTACAATATATGTCCTAAGATTTAACTACATTTTACAATGAACCTCATAAACTAAATGCATTTCTCTAATGATCCCAATTGATCATGTGACCACTAAAACATGACCCAAACAATGTGCCACTCAAATAAAATAATATCACATACAATTTCCCTCATAAATCTTACATTACATCAACCACAATATTATAAAATATAAAATATTTTTATATGTCACTATACAACACGAGGTTCCGAATAGTTATTTTTTTGGATGACTATTTTAGATGACCTTCTAAAAGTTCAACCTTTAGACTTTACTTTTCTTAAATAGATTTAAGGGTTTCTTTACTTTAGAAAATATATTTCAAACATACTTCATAGTGAGAGCTCACTTTAATTGCAATCAAGATATTTTTAATGAGAAATTTAGGTTTCTTCCCTTTATCTTTATCTTGAATAAATTGTATTGCATGTGTATATGCAACTCTTTGCAAATATAAATAAGTGTATAAAGTACTTAAATTGAAGCCAATGACAATGTTTTTCCTACTTTATCTAGATTGTCAACCATATTGATTTGTATTATCTTGTGCAAATAAACTTTAGATTTGAATAGAGTATAACAATTATTGTAGGTTTTGTATTGTAGTTCTCACTAATTGGAGTATCTTTATATGCGAATATTCTATATTTAACTCATGGTATCTTGTGTTATTTCTAATTTAATTTTTATGTGTAATTATTTTTCTTTTCTATGCTTTCAACTAAAGATTGTCACTATGCCTTAGTTGTCATAGATTAGATCATTAGCACCTAGTCCAAAGATTATAAAAACTTATTTTTTGTCTATAAGAGTTATTTAACTTTATGTCCATGCTAAACACAAGAAAGAGAAGTTAAATCTCAATAAATAAAAAATTAGATATACTTTACTCTTTGATTAAAACAACTTGATTCTACATATAATTTGAAGAAATATTTTATTGACACAATATTCTACTTTGTATTATCTTAGAAGACAAATTTGAATTTACTAATATTTTTTTTGTATTGATCAATATAAAATAAATAGGACAACAAATTAATAATCTCAAAAAGAGATGAAACCCCCCAAAAATACAAACTAAATATAGTATCACCATGTCCAAATTGCTATCTAGAATCAAACAAAGGCCGTCACCTAGATTACATATAAAAATGTTCAATCATAAAAAAGAGAGTATCCTCGCCATTAAAAATGAACATTTATATTTGTAATATGTTAGCTAAAATGAAAAAAGGCATCCTAAACAAAAAGTAGCATCAACATGACAAGCTGCTAACTACAAACAAGAAAAGAATGTTGGTTAGATTACATATAAAAAAAGAACAAGCATACAAAACAGAGTGTCATCAAACCATCTCTAATATGTTAGTTGTTATTTCTCTTTAAATTCAAAGAATTTTAAATATCAATTCATTTTGAAATTATTTATTTATTTAATTGCATCAAAATTCTTGCATATAATATTATAATATAATATATTATGTTGAAAAAGACACTCCAACATAAACAAACACCTTCAACAAACATACAACAATTGATATTATTTAAATATTCATTGCTTATTTTTATTTTCTAAACCAACCAGAGGCTAGTGTACATAACTTCCCATATAAAGGTGCAATTACAATGGTAGGATGGCTATATGTATGCATATATTAGTACTTTATGTCCCAACTATACATCCAATGTTATGGTGGCTCGTTAGTGGTGAGCCTCCAGGAGGGAAGAGCAAAGATAGGAAACTTCCTTGTCACGGTCAATCCAAACTCTTCATCCCTATCCAAATCACCCTCCACACTCCAATGAAAGCAATGTATGAGTTGAGCCACAGCCAAGTGAACAACAGAAAGCCCCATGGCAATCCCAGGGCATTGTCTCCTTCCTGTTCCAAAAGACAACAATTCAAAGTGGTGGCATTTCACATCTATGCTTGAGCCAATAAATTTTTCGGGCTTGAATTCTAAAGGATCTTCCCAAACACTTTCATCTCTTCCAATTGCCCAAACATTCACAAGCAACCTTGTTTTTGGTGGGATGTAGTATTTGTTTGTAAGTGATGTTGCCCTAGCATGTAACTCCATGCAACTCTAGTTTGGACATGAAGCTATCCATTCATCACCATGCATAAGCTATTTTTAGTTTAAATCAGTTTTTTGTTTGTTCATGGAAATAAAGTATGTACTCCAACATGCATTAATCTTTAGGACTATTTTTAGTTTTGGTTTTTGCATGAGTTTATTTTTAGTAAATAAAGAATGTTGTGCATGCACTTATTGTATTCTTAATTTATGGAGTAGTTTGTTTTTTTAGTTTGAGAGCCTTAGTAGCTTTCCATGTAATGCTAGGAATATATTTAGAAGTGCAGTTATTATTTATTCTTCTAGGTTGCAAATTCTTTATATATACAGCCTCTATGTAATTTTTTAATTAAGCTTCAATAAAGAAATTGGTGTGTGAAATTCCAAAAAAAAAGGCACTTTGTTTTTTTTTCCTGAATTGTGATTTCTTTTTGCAATTGATTCTTTTTGCTATTATTGTTTGCTAATCTGCTAGTTTAGAGAGGATAGGCCAGGTTCAAAATTCTACAAGTGGTATCAGAGTAGGTAAAATTGTTTTGGGTGAAAGTTTTATTGTTGGAATTTTGCCAAAGTTAATCATGTCGAATTCTAACCATATGCCCGTTCCAGAATTTGATGGGAATGATTATGATTATTGGTACATTAAGATGCTAACCTTTTTTATTGGAAAAGATTTGTGAGAGATTATAGAATCAAGTTATGAAGAGCCAACTGATTGGAATGCCCTTACAGCTAATGATAGAATACCAAGAAAGGAAGCAAGGAAAAAGAATGCTCAAGCTTTGTTTCACATTCAGATAGCTCTTGATAAGAGCTTATTTCCAAGAATAATAGGAGCAACAACTGCCAAAGATGCCTGGAAGACTCTACAAGAAGCTTACTAGGGTAGTGATCAAGTTAAAGTGGTCAAGTTTCAAACATTGAAGTGAGAATTCAAAAATTTGAAGATACAAAAAGCTGAAAGTATAAGTGATTATTGTTTCAAAGTCAAAGATGTGTTCAATAAAATGGCTACACTTGGGGAAACTGTAAGCAATGAAGTTTTGATAAAAAAGGTGTTGAGATCTTTGACACCCAAATGGAATCATGTAGCAATAATCATAGAAGAAAGCAAGGATTTCATAAAACTACAGTTTGATCAACTGGTTGGATCCCCGATGTCTCATGAAGAAAGATTGAAAAATTCTTTTGAAGGTGTTGAGAAAGTGTTTTCCTCTAAATTGCTAATCACAAAAAATAAAGATGCAAGCAGTAGTAGTGCCAAATTCAATCAAGGCCAAGGTAAAGGACAAAGCCAAAATTCTTCAAGAGGTAGAGGAAGAGGTAGAGGCAGATTTGATAAGAGAAATGTTCAATGTTACCATTGTAATAGGTATGGCCACTTTGAAAGAGAACATAGATTGAAAGAAGGTAAAAGTGCTAACTATTCTCAAGAAAGTAGTGAGAATCCTCCTGATCACTTATTTTTGTCTTATGCAAAGGGTGAAAATAATAATAAAGATGTTTGGTACCTAGATTATGGATGCTCTAACCATATGACAAGGAATGAGAAGTTATTCTCAATAAAGGATGGAAGTTTCAAATCCAAGATCCAGCTTGGTGATGATAAATCACTGGAGGTTGCTATTAAAGGAGCTATGGAGGTCCAAACAAAAGAAGGTATAAAGAGTATTCATGATATTTATTATACTCCACAATTGAAGCACAATTTGTTGAGTGTTGGGTAGCTATGTGAGAAAAATTATAAAGTAGTCTTTGAGAATAGGACATGTACTATCTATGATAAGAATAAGGGTAATAGGGTAATCACTGTTGTTCCTATGACAAGAAATAGGATGTTTCCCTTGAGGTTTGGTGAACATAACAACAGTTTGGCAAATATGGCTTATGAGGATTCAAGTTGGTTATGGCATCTCAGGTATGGGCATTTAAAGTTTCATAGTATGAAGTTTCTTACCTCACATGAATTAGTTTCTAGTTTGCCCAAGGTTGAGGAACAGAAGGAGGTTTGTGAAGGTTGTGCTAAAGGAAATCATGCAAGAGAAAAGTTTCCAAAGGGCAATGCATGGAGGACTCATCACCCACTTCAGCTTGTTCATTCAGATATATGTGGTCCTATGTAGACTAAGAGTTTGGGTAAGTCATCATATTTCATCACTTTTATTGATGATTACTCACGAAATTGTTGGGTATATTTTTTGAAGGCCAAAGATGAAGCCCTGGATACATTCAAGAAGTTTAAAGCCCTTGTGGAAAATGAGAAAGGGTGCAAGATCAAATGTTTAAGGACTGATCATGGAGGAGAGTTTTGCTCAAATGATTTCCAAAGTTATTGTGATTTTAATGGCATCAAGAGGCAACTTACTACTGCATACATACCTCAACAAAATGGGCTAGCTGAAAGAAAGAATCGTACTATGGTTGAAATGGCAAGGTGCATGCTACAAACCAAGGGATTGAACAATTCTTATTGGGGAGATGCAGTTGCTACATCAGTATACATCCTCAACCATAGCCCAACCAGTGCACTAGAAAAGATGACTCCTTATGAAGCTTGGTATGGTAAAAGGCATAATGTTAATCATTTCAAAGTTTTTGGTTGTTTGGCTTATGTGCATGTACCTGATCAGAATAGATAGAAGTTAGATGCAAAGAGTGAGTCATGTATTTTTATTGGGTATAGTGAGAAAAGGAAGGCTTATAGATTGTACAATCCCCTCACTAACAAGCTTATTGTCTCAAGAGATGTGATTTTTGATGAAGGGGGAGTTTATGGTCATCAAAAAGGCCATGTTGAGAAGCCAAAATCTATTTTAAATGATGATATAATTGCTGATATTGATCATGAGCAGCCAACTAATGTTTCTATATCCAGTGGTTTAACTCCACCAAGCAATCTTTCATCAAGTTCTTCAGTACCAAGTTCAAGTCCAGCTTCTTCTCCAAGTTCTATAAGGAAAGTAAGGAAATTGAGTGATATCTACCAGAGGAGTGGAAATCAAGTACATGAAGAAAACCGAATAGGTGAGACAGTGAATTTTGCTTTATTAGCCAAGGCTGATTTTGAACTATCATGTTTTGAAGATGCATGTACTAATGATATTTGGGTGAAAGCCATGGAAGAAGGGATGGACTCCATTCATAGGAATGACACTTGGGAGTTAACAAAACTTCCACATGACAAAAAAAGGATTGGCACCAAATGGGTCTACAAGACCAATTTTAACAGTAATGGGATTGTTGAAAGACACAAAGCGAGATTAGTTGCTAAAGGTTTCACACAAAAGTATAGAATTGATTATGAAGAGACATTTGCACTAGTAGCAAGACAAGAGACCATAAGAATTCTCATTTCATTAGCAGCTCAGAAGAAGTGGAGCATACATCATATGGACGTGAAAAGTGCCTTGTTGAATGGGTACTTAGAAGAGGAAGTATATGTGGAGCAGCCACAAGGTTTTGAAGTGGAAGAAAAAGATAATTATGTCTACAAGTTGAAGAAGGCTTTGTATGGCCTCAAGCAAGCACCAAGAGCATGGTATGCCAAGATTGATGGATACTTTCAAAAGAATGGCTTCTAGAGAAGTAAGAGTGATCCTACCCTTTACTACAAACAAGAAGGTACTGATATTCTCATCATAAGTTTGTATGTTGATGATCTTTTGCATATGGGTAGTAGTTCTAAGATGAAAGATGAATTCAAAGCTGCTATGATGAAATAATTTGAGATGAAAGATCTTGGTCTGATGAAATATTTTCTAGGGATGGAGGTTTATCAAAGTAAGGATGAGATTTTCATTTGTCAAACAAAGTATGCACAAGATATGCTGAAGAAATTTAATATGACTGATTGTAACCCTGCCTCCACTCCAAGTGCTCATGGATTTTTGTTATGTCGAGATGATGGTGCTGATTTAGTTGATGAGACAACTTATAGAAGTATTGTGGGGAGCTTGATGTTTCTAATCCACATGAGCCCTGATATTGCCTATTTAGTTTCACTTGTTTCAAGGTATATGACAAATCCATCTGAAATACATATGAAGGCAGCCAAGAGGATTTTGAGGTATGCGAAATGGAATTTAAGTTTTGGTATTCATTACTACTCTTCTGAAAAGTTCAATCTTGTAGGCTTTAGTGATTCAGATTGGGGAGGTAGTAAATCTATATCTAGAAATTGTTTTTCTTTTGGTTCTGGTTTGATTACCTGGAGCTCAAAAAAGAAAATTATTGTTGCCCTCTCATCTACAGAAGAAGAGTATGTTGCAATTACCTCAGTAGGTACACAAGCTCTTTGGCTCAGAAAAGTTTTGGAAGAAATTGGAGAAAAACAAATTCAGCCTATAGTAATTTATTGTCACAATGTGAGTACAATCAAGTTAGCTAAGAATCCGGTTCATCATAGTAGAACAAAGCATTTTGATTTGAAGTATCACTTCATATGATATTTGGTCTAGAAGAAGGATGTCGAATTGAAGCACATCAACACCCAGGATCAGCTAGCAGATATATTCACCAAAGAGGCTGTGAAAGCTCAGTTTATAGCACTACGAGATAAGATTGTGAGCCCTCTCAGCATCAAGGGGGAGTATGTTGATAAGTGATTCTTCCCTAGCATGCAACTCCATGCAACTCTAGTTTGGACATGAAGCTATCCATTCATCACCATGTATAAGCTATTTTTAGTTTAAATCAGTTTTTTGTTTATTCATGCAAATAAAGCATGTACTCCAATATGCATTAATCTTTAGGACTATTTTTAGTTTTGTTTTTTGCATGAGTTTGTTTTTAGTAAATAAAGCATGCTGTGCATGCACTTATTATATTCTTAATTTAGCGAGTAGTTTGATTTTTTAGTTTGAGAGCCTTAGTAGCTTTCCATGCAATGCTAGGAATATATTTAGAATTGTAGTTATTATTTATTCTTCTAGGGTGCAAATTATTTATATATATAGCCTCTATGTAATTTTTTAATTAAGCTTCAATAAAGAAATTGGTGTGTGAAATTCCAAAAAACAAGGCACTTTGTTTTTTATTCTGAATTGTGATTTCTTTTTGCAATCGATTCTTTTTGCTATTATTGTTTGCTAATCAGTTGGTTTAGAGAGGATAGGCCAGGTTCAAAATTCTATAGTATCCTCCAACATTGCAACACTGCGTGGACTCGTGTGGTATGAGCAAGGGAACTAGTGGATGTAATCGAATTGTTTCCTTCACAACACATCACAAGTAGTCTAAGATTACCAGATCACTCTCTCTTATGATGTGATCTCTCCCAACCTCTAATTCAATCTCTTGTTGTGCCCTTGCCATTACTTGAGGGTTTCTCAGCATCTCAGTCATTTCCCATTCTATAGTTGTGGCAGATATTTCTACTCTAGCACTCAACATATCCTATCAAAGAAGTGAACTTTTTGGTTAGTGAGGTTTTGGCAGAAATTTCGCAACTGGTTAATGAAACTGAATGCACAAAATTTTTACTGATGTGCTTGTTATTTTTTTAGATTTGATTGTGTGAGTTTTTACGTTGCTAACAAGTGAATTCCGACCTACCAATGTTATAGATGTACTTTTGGATTCAATCAAGAAGACAATGGATTGCAATGCATTGGCCTACAAGGCAATTGATAATAGTTTACATGTTCTTAAATTGATTACACCCAATTGTAACATAGGTCATATTAAGGATTCTTTAGGTAAATTGGACACATTGTCTAAATTTATTGCTGACAATGTAATAACTATTGACAAAGTGAATGAGGACACAATAAAGGAGAGAGTTAAAAAAGACAAGGACAAATTCATTGAAGACGCCATAAAGAAGTGCACATAACACTTGAATACATTATTACCGACACTTAACTCTACAATTTTGGAGCACAAATAACTATATAGGGAAACATGCAAACCTCACCTTTTGACAGAGGACATAGATAAGTAGATCAATAGAACTCAAAAAGAAATTGATGATGTAGTTGATAACATAATTGGTTCATCTTGACATATATCAGTTTTTGAGCAGGAAATGGTAGGTTTTGAGGAGAAATTAGAGAAAATTGAGAAAGAGAAGGCAAGGATAAGGTCAAATGCCCAAGAACTTGAAAATAAACTTGGTCCCAAGTTGGACAATCTTATCTCTCTAAGAATTGAAATATCTGAGGCATTACTTCAAGGAGAACGATCACTGGAAGATCACATGCATTATCTCATTGGCACGATCCAACAGACTGAGGCAACCTTGAATGACAACAAAAGGTTTATGCAAAGCCTAAATCTAGTTTTGGCACATATTTTTCAGATTGTAACCAACCAGTTACAGACTTTGAGGTGAAATTTTTGCACTCATTTGACTATTTTTGACAACCTTTGTCATTGATATCAAGGTGGGAGTAGTGGAGAGGAAAATTCTTATACAAAGGAGATCATTTTCTCAGGGGGAGAACATCCTTTTGGAAACTTTCTGGACTTCAGTTTTTGGATTTTTCTCATGAGTGTTGCCATAAATGCCAAAGGGGTAGATTGTTGGCATTCTACACTCTTATGAGAATAGTTGATGTTGTCATTCATGGAAACCAACTGGAAATCACCCGACAACCCACCGCTAGTTACCTGCACCGGCAATAGACTTCTACATACACCGACAGGCACTTCACTTGCAGTGACAACAATACTTACCCCCACTCAAGCTGACATGGAATAAACTTTTGTTTATTGTTTTATAATGTAATTATCTTTTGTAAAAGCCGACATGGCATATTGTAAAAGACTCATATATGTATGAGATCTTATAGGTCATTTTGATATGAGAGAGAGGAATATAGATGATATTTTGTATAAGGTGATATAGTTGACAACAAAGGTTTTGGTTATAGAATGAGCCTAAACCGGTACTGAACCTGGCATAGTTGATGCTGATTTGAAGCAGTTAATTGTATTGGATTTTGATAATCCATTTTGTAAGTCAGTGAAACTTCTATTTTGTAGTTGAGCAGTGAGCTCTAGGCTGCTAGCCTTCCTGCATGTGCAGGCCCCTCATTGTAAGTAATATTTATTCATTGGCCAGTGAGTGAATATTGTGGGTCATAAATCCCACCGAGGTTTTTCCCACACTGGGTTTCCTCGTTAAATATCTTGTGTTATGGTGTGTTCTCTATGCTGTCTTTGTTATTCTTATTTGTTGCATTAATTCTTATTTACCGGTAGACTGTTTTGAGATGCAAAGTTCTTAATAAGTTTAAATATTATGTTAACCAATTAGACACTGATTCACCCCCCTCTCTCAGTGTCTTTGGGACTGTCATTGATTCTAATAGAAGGAATTGCTGCTAATAGCCTTCATATCCTAACGATAGAAAAAAATCTCAAAATATAGGTTTTTGCGATCTATTTCTAAACTATGTACCCAAATATTCAGTTTCTTGTAGATCATCAACATTTCATTGAAATGGATAAGACCCTTTCATCCATCTGCCACCTATCATCCATCTGCCACCTATTATATTTAAATTTGCATTTTGTACCTTTGATTGCAAAAATAGATACGATTGAAGAATTTGATCAATTACTTTTCAATTTTGATATAAAATCAACTCATCAAGCTCACATCGAGCTCCAATGTAATCTTTGTTTCATCCTTTAAGTGGCCTCATGGATGGCAGATTCTACTACAAAAATGGAGATTTACAATCTAATAGAATGGAATTGTAGTTCCATGTGAAGCCATGCCATTCTTTTCAAGTAACCAATGTTGATTTACACTTATCTAAAACTAAAAGATCTCATAAATCATGCCTCGGTAACCCCAATTGGAATAGCAAGGAAAAAAAACACTTCCTCGAGGCAACTGCCATGGAAAGGAAACACCTTCATTGACTCTTAATTTTCCCATTTCCAAATTACTCCCTTCATGTATAAATTTGACTTTATTTTTTCATTTAGTTATGGATGCACTAGGATGAAAATACACATCCTTTCATAGCAATATTATAACCAAACTTCTGAATTTTTTATTATAATTTTATCTATTACTTAACCAACTAATAGGTACATGTGGATTGAATTGTAGATGGATCCAATTTTAGATAAGACACGGTTAAACTGGCTCCAAAGTGTGTTATTGACTTTTTCAAAAATCAAAGCCATAACTTGTTCTACTGATCATGATAATATATTTCTATTGACCAATCAAAAAAGAAATTATTAATATATTTTAATTTGTTTTTGAGAGAATATGAAATAGAATAATATATAAGATAATATATTTTAAAATTAGATAGAGAATTTGTCTTGTAATTAAAGATTGAATTATATCTTAATATTTTAATAAAATTATTTTTTTCTTTCTTTTTAGTGCGGACATGAAGCTAAATAATTCTAATAGGCAAGGAAATAGATTTTATGATATAATTTGTAATAACTAATATAGTCTTATAATTTATATCTGCAAGCATAGGTCTAAAAAAAGAATGAGGACGCATACAAATTATGCTAGGAATAAGCACAAGATACTATGAGTTAAATATAGAAGATTCATATATAAAGATATGAATACTCAAACTAAAAAGAATTGCAATACAAAGACTACAATAATCGTTCAAATCTATTCAGCTAAGAAGCTTATTTATATGAGACTGGAACTCTCTTTGTGTCTCATTTTTCAAGTTGTTCCTTCTATTTGAGGGAGAAAGTCTTTTTTAGGCCTCAAGCTAGTAGACTAGTCAAAATATTCATGCACTTGAATCTCCAACTATGGGATTAACTATCCATTTTTGGTATTTCAAAATGATCAATATTTCAAAATAAATCTTCCACATTTGTTTTCAAGTCAATTAGGTAAGTTTTAAACCTAGATTTTGTAGTAGAATGGGTGTTAATAATTCAAAATGAGCCTCCAAATTCAGTTTTGTGGTCATCAAGTAATATTTTTCCTCATGAAAACATATATTCAATTTACCTACAAATTGGTCATTGTTACAAAGAAACACCTAGAAAAAGGTTGGTTGCTCACATTCTAGATAAAGATAGAAAAATACTTAACAAACTATATAAATACTTTTCACAAAATTTTATAACCTCTCGACATCATTTGAGCTCATGATACAAATCTCATAATTTTGATTGGAATACATTTGATTATAGGTTCACTATATTTCAGTGGGAGAAATTAAAAAAAATATCAAGTTATTTTATTTTAGCATTGGGGTTCAAATTATTATTTGTTACATCCCTATTAACCTCATGAAAATTAAATTAAAAAAATTATAATAAATGAAAAATTTTAATTAATAAAACTAAAGGAAAGCATAAAGAAGGGGCATTTTAACTTGTTTCTATAAATCTTCTCATGAATTATGCATGATGGAAGTTTGTTGAATAAAATGCTACCCATCATGCCATCATGAATTTTAATTAAGCTTTCACATCTAAAAAGTCATATCAGTAATCTTAATGACAACATAAAATATTAGAAACATTCTAACATTTTTAAACTTGTGGGGGGCATCCATTTATTTTTTATTATAATGCACATTAGATTGTTGAAGAATAAACAAATACCCATCACACTATCATGAGTTGGGAATGTTTCCTACATCTAAAATATGATATATAGTAAGGGAAATAATGAAATAGAGTGGTAGTTTTATTTGGGTCATTTTTAATATTCTTCTAGCTATAGAATAATGGTGATTTTGAATACAAAAATTCTCAAAGAAATGAAAAAAAACTTATGTTGATTTTCATTGTCAAATGAGACGTTTTATCACCCATTATGAGTAGGAAAGTGGCCCCATATTATAAATGAAAATGTATTGCATTCCAATTAATGCAATAACAAGAAAAAATGTCAATGGGAGGTTTTCATAATTACTAAAATACTGTAAGATATTGGAGATTATTCTTTCACATTGAAAACTCTCTTAACTATCTTTACCACCTCAACAAGGTTTTTGGATGTCCAAGAAAGGTTTTGGATGGACTAATAATGTTTAAAATGTTCTATTGAAAGGAAAAATGATAAGTAACTATGAAAAAAGTTTTGAAATAAAACAAATAATTTTCCACAATCCATGATAGTTGTATAGTTTTGCTTCTGGTTTATCTTTAGGATGAAAGAATGCTCAATTAAAATTAAAATATTTTAATAGAGTTTTGAGCCTTCCAACAAGGAGTGTTGTATGATGATTGAGCATTAGATCTAAAGAAAAATAATGGCAAAATCACTAAGATAAAGGGATGTAAATTGGATTTGTTTTATCAACAAAAAAAAGTTTTAACTAAAATATGAAGGCAAACAAATGCATGAGAGTTTTCTAAAGGAAAAAAAATATCATTAACAATGTAAATAATACAAGAGGAATATAATCAATAGTTTTGAAATAAAAAATGACCATATAATTGATTAAAAAAATATAAATAAAAAACAATTGGTTTTTGGAAAAAATATTAATTTATAATTATATATAAACATGTAGAGATATAAAACATTGGAAAAATGAAATGCATATACAATTAAAATTTTGAGAAAATGGTAGAGTGCATATAAGAAATATTATGGAGAATTTTGGGATGAAATTACTTTATAAGTGACTATTTTTAACTAGCAAATGGGTAGACACTTTTATTGGAAGAGCAAACATTTGGATGTAAATTTATGCTAAATTTTGAGCAAGTCAATTTTATTTTACCAAAAGGGGAATAATGAAGAGCTTAACATATTTTAAGGCACATCCTTATGCCCATTCAATTGTATATTGGGAAGGAGAGAGAAGTAGGGGAGATATATAGAGATTTTGAGGGATTCAGAGGAATATTGACATACCAAGATGTAGAGGGAGCTAGAGATGGAGGTGGAGGAAGAGAGAGATGGAAAGTTAGATTCAAGAACTTATTTCTTTTTGTCAGAAAAAAAAATATGTTTATGCGTTATGTGGAGCTTCCTGCATTAAAAATGTATGTGTTTTGGCTTGTACTATAAACTTACATATTATAGCTTTCATGATGATCCTTAGGTTTAGATGGTTCGTTTTCCTAATTTTGACATGATTTTTTCTTCCATTCTCATTTCTCAACTTGCTTGTCATTAGATTTACACATTATATATTGAGTCTTAATAAATTACCACCATAATTTGACATGTCTTCTAAGCATTCTAATCATCTAATATTTTTTATATTTGAACTACATTAACATACTTATTTTTAATTTCTCTCACTAACATTTACATAGTTTTTTTTTGAATAAAGGGGTAAAAACTTTATTGAAATAAAACTAGAAGAATTAGAAAGAGAGTCAAAGCCCAAAGGCCCCAGCCAAAGGCCACAAGACCAGCCCCATCTTAACCAACTTCAAAACCATCCCTGTCCTCCATAAGAATCTTCTGTAAGTCCTGATTGTAATCCCTGGAGAGAAGCTCCCAACCATCAACTTTCTAGTCACTATCATGATCCAAAGTCCATTTGGCCAAGAAATCTGTAGCTCTGTTCCACTCCCGAGGGATGTGGATGAAAGACACCTGTTCCATTAAAGTACTAAATTGGAGAATCTACTCGACAATCCTAGCCAACTGCCACTGAATCCCACTAAGCTTCTAATCATTCAGCAAGTTAACAACCATTTGTGAGTCTGATTCACAATTCACTTTCCTTTGACCCCTCTCCCAAGCCCTCTCTAGTTCATAGAGAATCACCAATCCCTCCATTATGTTATTGGACTACCACCCTCTATGCACCAAAAAAGAGGAACACAACCTCCCCCCCGTTGTTCCTGCCAACACCACCAACTCCAACCAGGCCTAGGTTCCCCCTTGAAGAACCATTAGTATTAATCTTGAGAATCCCCTCCGGGGGTGGAATCCACCTTCCCACCCTTTGCACCTTCTTCATAGCCCCTCTACCTCTCCTGACACAAGCTGAACCAGAAGACATCTCCTGTAGGCCAAGCCTACTCACCAAATCAGTCTCCTCTCTACTCAGTGGAAAATTCACCTCACATTTAGCTTCCACTGTCTCCCGGACCATAGCAATGATCCTATTCCAAACTTGTTGAACAAACAATCTGTCCTCCCGAAAGATCCTCATGTTCCTCTTAAGCCATATCTACCACAGAATGAAGATGGGCCCAATATACCAGAGAGTTTGGAGGAAGTGGGATAGGATAGGAGGTCTTCCCAATCTATTCCAAAACTCTACCAGAGAATCTACGTGGACACAAGGATTCTTCCATGCCCCCCACCAGTAATGCTAAATAAGCTGCGAGAAAGGGCATCTAAAGAACAAATGTGAGGAATCTTCTTCCCCATAACCACACAAAGCATAGATAGAGGGTCCCGAAAGTCCCCGCTTGCGGATATTGTCCCAAGTTAGACATCTTTTCCAAGCCAAAGTCCAAGCGAAACAATTACACTTCAGCCAAGAAACCTTATTCCACACCTATTTCCACCAGACCACTTCTCTTCCCTCTAGTCTTCATTTCACCAATTCTTGATAGCCACTAGCCACAGTAAAAATGCCCTTAGGATTTGGTAGCCAAGCCAGCCCATCCCTACTCTTAAGGGAGCTACAATGTCTACTCACCAAAATGCCCTGCAGCTCAGTGCACTCTTCCTCCATCTCAACAACTAGCCACTCAGTAGGAACCTTCCACTGCTCCAACTGCAGCCAACCACACCTATAAGTAACCTTAAAGTCAATCACCCTTGACCAACCTGCCTCCAAAAACCTCAGGCACAAATTCCCAAGGTTAGGAAATTGGTCCAAAATGGGAGGATAACCATCCCAAGAGTCATACTAGAAAAGGGCCTCTTCCCCCCTTCTGCATATCCAAAAGAGTCCATCCTTAATGAGAGAGGGCCCCCTCTTGAGAGTATTCCAGATTGAAGAGCCCTTTTCCTCCAGTAGATATCTAGGGATTTCCTCCCTCAGGATCCTCTGCATATACTTGTTAGCCAGAATCTTGGCCCAACCTCGATCCTGCTCCACACACCACCTCCAGTAAAGTTTAGCTGCCAACGCTTCCCCAAAAAGAACTGACTGCCTTAAACCAAGCCCCCCTACCTACTTCGGGCTACACACCAAGTCCCAATTGACCAGACTCCATTTGGAAGAGGACAGATTGCCTACCCATAAAAAATTGCCTATCCAGAGAATCCAGTCCCTTCAAGAACCACTTAGGAGCCACATGAAGCATACAATGGTAAATCGGAGGAGCTTGAACCATCAACTAAATCAACTGAACCCTTGTAGCAAAGGATAGCCATCTATGAGTCCAATGTTCAACCTTCGAGTGAAATTTATCCAAGAAACCCTACCAGGTCTCCCTAGGAGGGTTACCAAGAGAAATAGGAATACCCAAAAAAATTAGGGGAGCAACACCAACTTGGAATCTCAAGATAAGGGAATCCTTCTTTGAATAGAATTAGGAGTGTTGAAAAATAGGATTGAAGATTTATCCTCATTGATCAACTGGCCCGAGGCTGGAAGATAAACATCCAAGACCTTACACAGATTAGTAGCTTCCCTGATCTGAGCAAGCCCCATCAGGGCCGTATCATCCACAAACTGCAAATGAGATTGTGATTGCAAGTCATTACCCCAATTCCATCCCTGAATAACACCTAGCCCCATATTATGCTTGATCAGCCTTCCCAAACCCTCAGCCATAAGAATGAATAAATAGGGGGATAGGGGGTCCCCTTGGCGAAGACCCTTAGAAGCCCCAAATAACTTCGTATGGTCACCATTGATAAGAATGGAGAATGAGGTTGACATAACACAACTCATAACCCACTGGACCCACTCATCAGCAAAACCAAAACCCCTTTGGATCTTCTGAAGAAAGGACCACTAAACTCTATCATACGCTTTAGCCATATCCAGCTTGATGAACATAGCTTTTTCCTTGGATGATGCCATAGAGTGAATGGTCTCCATAGCAATAACCACACCATCCAAAATTTGTCGCCCTTCCACAAAACCACTCTGCTCCTCAGAGATAACAATCCCCAGACACTGCTTCAATCTGTCTGCAATCACTTAGATATGATCTTATATGTCACATTGCAGAGAGAGATAGGTTGGAATTGGCCTAACCGGTCAGCCCCCTAACATTTGGGGATAAGAGCAATGAAAGTTGCATTCAACACCCTAAGCATCTGCTTATTCCTTTGAGACTCCTGGATAACCTCCAACAGATCTAATTTGATAATATCCCAGAATTCTTGGAAGAATTCAACTGGGAACCCATCCGGTCCAGGAGCTTTTCCTTTCATCATGTGAAAGACAACCCTTTCCAGCTCTTCCATCAAAATAGGACACAAAAGCTTCTCATTCATCTCCCCTATGACCAGAGAGGGAATGCAAGGAAGAACCTAATTCTCTGCCACCACTTCCCTCTGTGAGTCCTCCCTGAAGAGGGTCTGGAAAAAATGAAGTGACTCCCTTGAAATCTCCTGCAGGGATAGACACTGCTCGCCTCTATCGTTAACCAGAATAGGGATGGAGTTTCCATGTTTTCTTGCTTTCATTGAGTTGAAGAAGAAAGCAATGTTCTTGTCCCCCTCCTTCAGCCAATCAATATGAGCTCTCTGCTTCCAATAAATTTCTTCCCTAAGCTCCCATTCCTCAACCACCTTGAGAGCCCTGTCCTCCTCCTTAAGCAAGTCCTCGGACAACCCATGCTCTCTGATTTCATTGGTGATCCCATTTAGCATGCTCTGAGCAGCTTCCTTAGCATGAAAGATGTTCCTGAAACCCTAACGGTTCCACCGCTTAAGCTAAAGCTTAACAAATTGAAGCTACTTGGCAAAAGAGTACATAGTTGTGCCAAACGCTAGCCTCCCTTTCCTCCACCATCCCGCTACTAGATCCTGCAAGGTAGGATCCTGAAGCCACATAAGTTGGAATTTGAAAGAAGGTGAGTGAGCAACCCGAGCTGAAGAAGAAACCAACTTGATGGGCCAATGATCTAACCCTCTCCAATCCAGAATCTCAAAACTAGTAGACCAACCCCCCCAATCCAAAAATTAGAGACCAAAAAGAGATCCAACCTCTCTGCTATCCAAAATTCTCCCACCCTCCTATTGTTCCAAGTGAACAACCCATTTCCAGGCTTAATGTCAACAAGGTGCAACAAAGATATATTATCTTGAAATAGGTAGGAAGAGGGTTCCAACCTCATAACCCCCCCCTTCTTTTCACTCAACTCGAGGATTGCATTAAAATCTCCTGCCATAATCCAAGGGTGAAAGGCGGCCAATCTTCGCACACCTAAAATATGGGCCCATAAGTTTTTCTTACCCTAATAGTCTGTAGGGGCATAGATGTTAGAAAACAAGATAAGTTCCCCAGTCTCCAAACTAGACATAACTCTAGATACTGAGGATTTGGATGCAACCCACCAGACTGGGCGAACTCTTAATGGGTTCCAAAGGCAGCCCACTCCTCTAGAAGCACCATCTACCCCAACACACTGACACTCACCTCGCCCCCATAGCTTTGGCACCTGACCCATCATATTTTCCACTGAAAGTTTAGTTTCTTGCAAAAATAGGACATCAGGAGAATGATTTCTAATCAAATCTCGAACAACTTTTTGTCTAGGGCCACTGTTCAAGCCCCTCACAATCCATGAAAGCACAATCATTTAGGAGGGTTTGAAAAGTGAGTATCCAAATTCTTCACTGACCCTAATTCAACCAGGTTCTCCCCCATCAATTTTATCTTCTCCAGATATTTCTTTCTGCCCACCTTTGAACTCTTCGCTGAAGCACTTTTCTTAATATCCTTTTGATGCAGCCCTAGGTGAACAGAAGGCTTATTACTTCTAGCTCCAGTTGGTTCCATTTTCAGAGCTAGCAGAGACCCCTCCCCCATGATTGAGTTCACCTCAAGGCCTGGAGAGATTTCCAACTAGGCCTCTACAGGTTGATCCATCTCCATCTGCTGACTTCCAGCCACAAGCAAGGCCTGGGTAGGATTCTCAATTACTCTTTCTAGAGCCCCCCTTGAAGAACCTTGATCCAAAGGGGTAAACCCCAAATTTACTTCCTGAAGGCTAACGTCATCCAGGACTTCAAATCTATTTAATGAGTACCCCTCTTGACGCTCCTGTAATGGCCTCTTTTGTCCTCAGTTCCTGTTCTTTCTCTTAACTAGGACAAACCCATTAGCACCCTCTCCCTCGACCATCATGGGAGCTTTCCCCTTCTCAGCCCTATCTAGGCTCGGGTCAGACTGCTGAGGTTGGCACGCAACTGGCTTATATCTAGTACATTTATGCTGTAGATGACCATACTCATGACATAGCTGACATCGAAACAATAGAGTCTCATAATCTAACTGCTGAACCCAAGAATAAGAGCCTACGCACATATTTATAGCATCTGGCAAAGGCTTACTAAGATCAAATTCAACACAGATGCAAGCATAGGTCATTACCATTCTCTCGAGGGTTTGTGTTGATGAGCCCACAGGCATCCCGAGTAGAGCAACAAGCATCCATAGCACATCCTCTTGGCAGCATTCCATTGGAAAATGTGGTAGCCGAACCCATACTAGAACCCAATTTGGTAGCTCCTCAGAGGGATTAAACCTCACATGCCAAGGCTTGATGAATAATCCCACCTGGTTTTAAAAATATGGGCCCCCTTCAAAGACCCTATTGTGATCCTCCATGCAATTGAAAGTAAAAGTAGTTATTGGCTAACAACATGATTTCCATTTCCCCTTCCGGTGCCCAAGTCCTCCATGCCTAGTTTTCCAAAAACTGCAAGGAAACCCTCATTCCAAAAACTTGCAGAATAGCGAGTGTTTTGAAAAATACTCAATGTCTTCCGCTATCAACTTTGGAGGGATAACTAACTTTGGCTGCTTGCTACATCTCTCCAGACAACCATTAATCTTCGTCATGCGAGAGTTTGCACCACTCCCCAGCCCAGAATCTGATGCATACATATTATTGTGATAGGTCTTCATACCCTGAGGTTGGGGTTTTGATCCCACCACTGCACGAAAATCCAAAGTCGGCACAACCTGTGAGGCCTCACCCCCAAAACTCGACATCGCAATGAAAAATAGGATAAGGATGTCTAAAAAACCACACCCCAGCCAGCTATTCAAAGCGGCTCGAATACTAAGACCCCACCTTTCTTGAGCACCACCAAAGGTCAAAGCTAGCTGGCCCCCCAAGCACAAGGGAGACCCACAAGCCACCCCTAGCCAGAGCCCCACCCCTGCACTGCTTCAACACCACCCCCATGTAGCCAAGGCTCCACCCCTGCGCAACGTCCACCTCACCCGCAGCCCCGAAACCCTCCCCACCACTTCTGCTCCCCGCCCGACACTTCCAACCCTGCCAGACCCCCGACACCTACAATGCCCTCCCCTGCCGCACTAGACCCGATCACCACACGCGAGCTATGGTTGTGAAGCCCTAGCTCAGTCGCATGCAGTCACCCAGACAACCATTCCAAAAAACTAACATTTACATAGTTACTGGAGACATGTATTGCATTTTTTAATAACTTTTGACCTACTTGTCCAAATTATATATATATATATATATATATATATATATATATATATATAGTTCTATACTTCTTTATTTACACATTGGGGAAAAAATACATTTTTAATTATTTTTGTGCTAGTTAAGTGATGCACATGCTTGGTGATTTGATTTTCACGATGCATCCACTTTTTAAAATCATTAAAAAAAAGGTACTCAATTAAACTTACAATAAAAAATTACAACTATTAGTACTCACTCTTAACTATATTTCTAGCAATGGATTTTTTAAAACACCAAATGCAACTAAAAAATTTTAGAGGCACACACTAGACATTATGTTATAGTCTGCTTAAAAAGGGAACTATTTTGTGTGTCTGAAACATTTGATCCTCTTAATCTTATCTATTTTTGAAAAAAAATAGTAGTTTAGAAACTAGATTCAGAGTATTACAATTATTGTTGTACTTATATCTTCAAGTTTTGAGTGTATGAGTTTCAAATTGCTCCTCCAAATTTAGCTTGAGCTAATTTTATTAAAAAAAAAAAAGTGGCCACTTTTGACCCTCTTTTTGAGCACCCTCTTAACACACATACACATGATTGAATATGAATGAAGTGTGTTTGCAATTTTATATTTCCATATTGGCGTTCCTTGATCAACTTAGAGTCAATGCATTCATAGAATATCAATGGTGTAGATTTTGTACTATAAAGCATGATGTGATGAGATGGACATAACATCTAGGTTAAATGATTAGTTAGGTGGGTCCACTAAATTTTTATGTTATTTGTGAGTGTGCATGGATGATATGTGAACACACCAATTCTATCATACGTAAAAATATATGAATAAATAAATTATTCTTTATTCTTTATATATGATCAAGTCACAATCTAACTTAATACTATTTTTTAGTTGAGCGACAATATTTTTTAAATGAATTTTTTTATATTATAATATTAGATATTGATATGATCCTCTTGTTGAATTTCCTATGAGGTGTTCATCCTTGGAACAAGATAAAATTAGCACAACCATGGTAATGTTGGGAAATACCTAACAACATTGTCAATAATCAATGGCAAGGATATGGCAAGTACAAGTATGTATGATATAAATAGCTTAATCCTTATGTGAGATTGAGTGAGTTAATTGGGTTCTCATCTAAAAAATGTTATGATACATATTGATATGATAAGTAGTTTATGTAAATCATGTTAGGAAGGTAAACAAGATAGTGATTTCAAAATTTGCAAATAAGTTAAACTAAACGTTTCCTTCAAGGTAAGATATAACTTTAATGTGTCTAAAGATATTAAGATGGTAATATGAGAATCTCAAAAACTATTTATTCATGATCTAGTACAACGATTCCTAGCACGTACATGAATGTGATATAAGATTTGTGGAAAACATGCAACAATTGGCTCTACTTATTTGTAATTTTGAATGTATAACCTTTAAGTATCAACTCAAGACAAACTTATCTTGAACAAGGAAAAATAATTGAGGAATATTCAATTTTGGATTTTATTTATATGAACTATCTTGGACAAAAAAGTTAGTGTTGTTTCCTGCGTGCAATAGATAAGTTGACACCATTGCAACAAGAGAAAATCGTCAGACAGAGGGAGTCTAACATTGTAAACAATATGGCATTAATGAAATACACACACAATTACTTAGGAATCTTGTCAAATTTCCTTTCATAAGTAGATCCAACGCATAGGAGAAGAAAGTATTGTAGTTTCCTTTCATCTTGTCAAGTTTTGGGTCCCTTGCGCTTTCTCTAAATCTATATAAATGTCATCTTTAATCTACAATCATTCTTATATTTGTCACAGGTGTAGTACTTTTTGACTGATCATTCCATAGAATCCTTTTGAGAAAGCTTCATATAATCATGTAGTTGACCCTTCTTTGCCATTAACGGATATCTTTTATGTAAATATTTAGTGATCAATATATCATGCCAAGCAACTTTTGTTTCTTCCTTAGTCAATACATAGACAACCACTGAAGATTCCTAAAACAATTATTGACAGCTTTTCTTAGCCTTGACCTATGATTTCCTTCAATCGACAAATCAACACTCGAATGTAAATGGTTTCAATGAAAGTTATAGGGTTTGGGGTATTATCATTTAGAATTCAAGGCAATTTGAAATAGAATAAATAGAAAGGAAGTATATTAAAATATATTTCTTTATCTATTAAGATCTTCAATGATAATTTTAAAATGATTGATTTATGAGAAGATAAAATTATTTTTAAAATATTGATTAAAGAAGTTCCATTAATATATATTCTTGTAATTAGTTGATCTAGTTAAAATCCAGAATTCATGTTTTAAATTTCAATATGTTATTAAACATGAGAATAACTCTTAATTAGATTGCTTTTTATGATATAATTATTAGGTCAATGGATAGTCAATTTACTTGAAGTTTGTTATATGGAATTATGGCTTAAATCTATCTCTTGACAATATTGATGTCATACTAATCCATCTTGGTAAATTACTTTGTTGGGTGTTTTATCTTAGATATTCTTTTGATTTATTTAAGAGTTAATTCATTGTTGAAGAAATTGTCTATTTATGGTAATAATCATATTTCTACCAACACTTGAGTAAGAATTATAGTATAATAGTATTTGTTGGAAATATATGTGTCAAATTAACTTGACCTGTGTTCAGACTGATTAAAGTAACCTATCCCATTTGAATAGTTGTTGATGAGATTCTTGCCGATGGGTCAATGAAATCTTCTTCCTATGATCAGTTAATAGGTGATCAGGTCCGAGATGATCGAATGATTGTTGCTATACCGCAACGGGAAGATGATTGTCAGTTAATCCTTGAGCCTTAGCGACAAAGCACGTGCAAAAAGAAATGTGTTAAAGATCGTGCAAGTTGAAGTTGGATCAACGGCTATCGCTATACTACATGATGGAGATACATGAACGTTATCTATCATAGTTTGGCGAACAAGTGGTGGGGCCTAGCAAAAGAGAAGCTCAAATGGGTTAATAGGTGAGCAAGTCCGGGATGATCGGACGATTGTCGCTATACTGCTATGGCAAGATGCACAAAGTTTATCCTCTACGACTTGGCGACCATGATGGGACCTAGCAAGAGAGAAACTCGGTTGAGTTAATTGGTGAGCAAGTCTAGGATGATCGGATGATTGTTGCTATACTGCTATGGCAAGATGCACGAAGTTTATCCTCTACAACTTGGCAACCGAGGTGGGGCCCAACAAAGAAGAGCTTCATTCTGGGTGGTTTGTGAGGTTGTGCTAAGGTGGTAGAATAGGGACCCTGAAGCCAATCAGGGGTAGCCACATGGTGAAGCACAGAAAGAGATCAAGGAAGATCGCACTAATACATTTAGCCTAAAATTCCGATGGAGGTTTCCGATGGAGAAGGTATATTATGATGAAACTTGATTTTTTTTTGAAAAAATGCCTGATTTCATCAGAATTTCAATGATAATGCAACATTTGGTTTCAATGGAGAAGGAATTGGCAATGACATTAGGGTTTTTTTAGAAAAAGTGCCTGCATTCGTCGAAATTCTGACGACCGCGTGCGTTACTTAAAAAAAAAGAAAAGACCAAGTCATTTCATAAATCCCGCCTATTTACAAAATCCTGCCTCTCATTTGTCCTGCCTCTGTAGAAAACTTGTGTGTTTAATCATGGCGGGGAAGATCATTGGTGTGACAAACACAGCCACAATGGGGAAGATCATTGGTGTGACAAACATGGCCACAGCGGGGAATGGGGGAACGAAGTGCCAAGGGCTGGCACATAACCAGTGAGGACGACCGCAAGGGAGCCAAAAATGGGCTGTGTAAACGGCGACGCCCGGGCCTCCATCAATAGCAATAAGAGCTACGGACGGAGGAAGAAGTCATCTTGTCATTCAATTTATACATTTAGGTTCAAGGTGTGTAGGTTGCTTGATTTCTTAAATGGAACCAGTTATGAATATGGGAAATTGCTTCTTCATCTTTCATTTCTTCAAAATTAAGAATGATGGTAGGATGGCTAGAAGAACACCCTTCTTTGAATCTTCCACAAAATTGTTCTTCAAAATCTTCTTCTTCACTTCTATATCCCATTTGCACAATTAAGATATTGGCCTTTTATATGAATCTCATGAAGGAGTTTTGTCTTCTTAGTTAACTTATTTATTAACTAGTCTTCATTAGTTTACTAATTTGAAAGAAATTAGGAAAGGTCTAGTACCTTGTAGAGTCACTATAAAAGTTTTAAAAGAAGATTGTGATTTACCTTCCTCTAAATCTGTTACTAGTATAGGGAGATCCTCTCTCCTCTACTTCCTTGATCTTCTTGAGACCTATTCATTCTTATAGTATGTAGTTCAGTTAATTCATATATCATACTAAAAACCCCATCTTCATTATTTTCATCATTGATCTTTGAGAACAAATTCAAAAAAGTCATATTGTTTATAGAGATATATGTCTTCTTCTACTACACCCCTCCATGATATTGCATTAGTCATGTAGACTAATTTAACAATTGTGTTCTTACAAGAGCAATTTGAAGTGATGTGGCAAAGCTTGTTGCAAATATAGTAGATTATAGTTTTGGATCGAGGCTTGGGATACTTGCACTTGCAAAGGTAAGTGTGTTCGGAGCATGAAAATGATGATGATTAAAGGATCACTTACAAAAAAATGAGTTTGTATTTTTTGTGAGAGTAATGCTTGTGAGTAAAGGGCTAGCAACCAAAGGGGCCAGTTTAAGGAAAGTAAGGATCACGAGACTTGTTTTATTGCTTAGTAAAATTTTGAATATATTTGTTCTGATTGATGAAATGAATTATTTCAGTTTGAGCCATACCAATGAGATGAATCAAAGAACAAGTAGCAATAATTGTTGGTGTAATAGGGATATTACCTAGCTACTTCCACTATTAGGTCATTTTTATGCCTTATCATTTAAGTTTACTTAAGGTATACATAGGATACTTATCACTTTATGTCTCATATCATAAGATTAAGATACTTTCATAATCTTATCATATAATACATGTCTCATATTGACCTATATAATCAAGGGGTTCTATTTATAATCTCATTCATTCATATTGTAAACTTGCATTCATTGATAGGAATATAATTTATTCGTGTCATATTGATCTTCTCATTTTGTTGTGCTTTCCATTAGACCTCTAGATCTTGGGTGGCTATCTCCATAGTCAAATTTTAAAATATTTACCTTTCTAGATTCTATAAAAGAAATGGTTTTATCAAGAATATCATATGGAATAGCTTCTAAATATTTGCATTTGATAACAATATTGTTAGAGCATTTTTCTTTATAGGAAAATAATCTAAACTAGACTTTTTTTTCAAGCTAAGACAAAACAAAGTAGGGTAGTACAATAATCACTTTCTCTAAATTGAGATTTTTTGGCAAAATCTTCCAAAAAAATCTCTAAATTAGTCACATAAACATACTTTCTCACTATCTTCTCCTCCATATAACCCCTTGGATCAAATCAGGGTATAATTCTGAATGCTCTCAAGTTATACATAGTAATATGTTTGTCACATTGTTTTAAGTTTCATATCTCATGGCAGTGGTTACTCTTGTCATATGATTGCTATTGTGTAGATGGGTCCTTGAGCCCTAGTTTAATCCCATTTTTTAATCTATATCAAAGATATTCTTGGCATCCTCACTCAATGGTGATCAAGCTCTCCCTACTTAGATTAACCTATCTCTAAATTTGGAAAATGGGTGCAGAAGTTTGAGTATGAGTACTCTTCAGTTATTTGTCATGCTTGTAAGGAGAAAAATAAGGATGAAACTTTCCCTATTTCCCAAGAGATTCAAAATATTGATTCTAATCAAGGGAGTTCCCCTTTGGATTGTTCAAAGATATATAATGATTTGGGTTCTAATGATGGATGTGCCAATGATATTATGTCCCTTCATTGTCTCAAGAAAATAGGATTTGGAGACAAGGGTCCTTCCTTTGTGCTCAATCAAAGAGCTTTGGATCAATTTTTTAAACCACCCTAATTTTAGGATGGTTCATTTTTTCTTTAGTTATTCTGCCTCTTGTTGTTTTGTTGTTTTGGAGCTGTTTTGTTTTGTTGTTTTGTTGGGATTAATGCTTCATCTTTCTCTTTGCACAAGGGATCAGGGCCCTTTCAAAATCCCTTCTTATCTAATTAAAAACACTCAATGATGATGGATCATTATAGTCCCCCCTCTATGCTTGTATTTAAAAATAGAATTAACTTTAACTACTTGTTTAATTCTAATATAATATGACATTAGGGTACCTAGGTAGCATAAGAGGTTGTTCACTAAATTCTTCCACCTTAATGATAGTTAATGTTAAGGATTGAATGAAACAAACTCTTTTTCATAGATCACCTTCTTAGCCTCCTATGGAAGTCATTCTTTGTGTGGTCTACCATGACCATAATCAGGGTCTTGATAAATGTATTAGATACTCTCTATTATCAATAAGAGAGTTATCATAATATAGTCATGGCGAGTGGTTACAAATAAGATTAGTGGGTCCATAGTTCCCACTTGGTTTGTACTTAGAAACATTATCATTTCTTAGTTGTATGGAAACTACAAATTCATGCATCTAGGAAACAATACACACTAGCTATTATATGATTCCACTAATGAGAAAATCCTAGTCAATGTTATAGTTTGTGGAATTAGTCATGTCCCTCATATAGAATATCTATATATGGAGTATTCTTGCCTATAGATTACCTATTGTTTTGCTTAATAATGTGATTATTTCACATACATCATAAAAGTGCCCTTCTAATATGTTTGTGCATCGATCTTGAAACCATATTTTTATTAACCAACCAATGGTAAGAATTATCTTAAACACGCCTCTATATTTGAATCCCATTAGCTTTGATAATCAACCATAATAACCTTAACAATGCTTCAATGACAACAATGCCTAATAAATCATCAATTATCTTAGGTGAATCTAGCCAAAGCCAACCCATGAAATCCACTAATCTCCCTTGCATCCCAATCATAAAACTTTATGGTTGTTGGAACAAGCTTGGGAGATTGAAGAGATATAAGGAACATTTCAACTTCCAAAATATCGAAGGAACAAAAATAATTAGCTAACACATCTTCTTTTGGGAATTTTTTTATTTAGTTCTTCCTTTGAAAATCAACATACCCTATTTTGGTTTCCCAAATATTTACTAAATAACTTTGAAGATAAATTGGGAAGAGAATCCATCATATAGATATTTCTTTTCAATAGCCTTAGAGGACATTGTTTTGTCTATCATTTATTATAATAGCTAAGACACTTTTTTCTTATAAGATAACAAGCAAAACCTCCTCTTCACAAACTATGTTTTCCTTAATAATCCAAGAATGAAAAAAGGAACCCACATAAAAATTACTTACTCCCAACCATGAAGGCAAAAGAACATCCAATTTAAAGATAGATGTACCAAAAGGAAAGAAATATCACCTCAAAATCTGTCTTGAACTTATACATTGAATCTATACACACAAGAATCCCCTTAATAACTCTCTCACAACTTTCAATGCTAGAAGAATGAGTGTTTTCACAAGACTTTCATACTATGATATTTATATCAAGATTCACTTGCATAGTTTTAGAGTCAAGATGACCCATTCTCATGAGTAGTTTACATGAACCCCTCATAAGAATGGATCACTAAGTACTCATTTCATCAAAGTGATGCTTATAGCGGTGAAGCATTAGGGATTCCTAGGAGGTCACCCATACTAATACTACTCTAAATCAAGCACATTTAACCATGTAGATTGTCCCAAGATCAAACCCATTCAACTTGCCACCCCATTTACAAAACCTTCATCAAGTGGTGTGCCTTATAAACCATTCATTATAGAGAAACTTTAGCTTATCTATTGACAACTGGGAGGTGTTGATGTGTTTTTTATGCACATGCAAATGTAGAATAAATACCCAAAAGTATCTTATCCTCTCTTGAACAAAGTTACTCAAATGCTGCAGATTTGCTTAAGGATCACTTGAGACAACTCCAAGGTTCTAGTATGTTGGGTCACAACGTGTGGATAAACATAGTTGGTTGATGTGATTACTGGTATCACAAGGGGACTTACGTTGAATTGTCGAATGCTTGAATAGCTAGAACTTGATCATCTGAAATTTCAATCTTGTGATGCTTTTTGTCCTAAACTAACTTGAATTGAAGAAAGGGCAAAAGGTGAAGTGTTAATAAAATCTATTCTAAGGCCTAGACTGTAAGAAGATGGATGAATGATTAGATGGAATCCTACTAAGAAAGGTCTCAACATAGGGCTATATGAGACAAGGGTAAGTTCAATAGTGATTTCTCCTCTACAACCTTTGCCAGTCTGTGCGAAAATGAGAGCTTGACAGCATTCTTTCGCTTTTAGCTAGCTAAATTTTTCAAGAATTTTATCTCTAGATTTAATATTTCTTTTCTTGCATGAATCTATTAATTTTGAGATAACAGATCTTGCCTTCATGAATTGATCCTAGTTATCCCTTTAACCCTGATTAATTTATTTAGAATGTTTAGTTCCATTTTAATCCTATCTTTTACAAGTAAATATTATTAAAAAATTGTATTATTGTTCCAAATTTTGTGGATATTTAGGAGACACAAATAAAATATAAATGTAATCATTCCATATTTTTGTAGGAGATATTGGAATGAGACTAATAGGAAGAGTAGTAAACATGAGTCACAATGAGCACTTTAGAATAAATATAAACATTATAAGGAAGAGTAGCTTGGAAAAATAGTAGCATAATTTATTTTCCAATATGCAAGATTATTACTTGGGAAAGAATCTTGAAAGAGGATTGAAAAGATTCCTTGAGCTAACATTGTCTCACTTATCCAAAATTATGAGGAAGGATTCATTAATGAAATGGTCATTAACAAGATGGAGAGAATAATAATTAGGAAGAGATAGATTTCACATGCTACTAGGTGACTAGATTGGAGAGAAACTAGAGGCAAATCATTTAGCTTGGCCATGACACAAAGTCTTAGAACAGATGCCAACCTTGGTGAATGGAATGAAAATCCCAAACAATTAATGAGTGGTGAGACAAATAGAGGCATCTATAAATTTTGTTTTGAATAAAATAAAGAAAAAATGGGACTAAAACCAAGGGAAATGCACATGGAAAGGATATGATGAAAATAAAAATAAATAGTTTGAAGATAATATTAGTTACCTAAAGGATATTCCACTTGATTATTTGGTATATCATAACTATTTTGACAAATTTTGAAACCATTAGAGGTACCTTTTGCTTCTTTAGATGAGGCATTCATTCATGTTGAAGTTGTGATAGCTTATTTGCCTCTTTATAGACAACAAATTATCCATACGAATTATCATATATACTTGTAACCTCCATCCCAAACCACCTATTTCACTCTTCTTCCTTTGTGTACATCTTTTATTCTTCCATTACCTCTTCGCTTACCTAAATTCAATCCAAAACATAGTGTATATAGCATCAAAAAAATTCCATATTTGATTAATATTATCCACAACATATCAAAAAGACAAATACCACACTTATTGTGTCATCAACCAAACATAATTTACTTACATATTCAAAGAGTTCAATAATGCAGAAACATCCATGCAGTGCTCTACACATGTCCTTGAAGGTTCAAGAAATACTTATCCTCTATTGGTCCAAACTTTAAATCACTTTCCATGTATGAAAATAATTGCAACCATACACAATTTCCCACCCAATAGATTCTCTCAAACTAGTTTACTATCTTAACATAGGGTCAAGGAAAAGCGGGCCAAAATAGGAATCCAAGTGTCTTAAAAGCCTTCAAGACCATAGTGGTGAGGATTGAATTTCTTTCTTTAGTGGTATCTTTCTATAGATTAATTAGTTGGGGATTCTATTAGGACCTTTTCCTAATTGAAAAAAAATATAAAGATTACATCCCTGCATTCATAATAGAATAAATTTCTGCAATATTGAGACTAAATTCATAATAGATTTATAGCGATGAATAAAGAAATATTTAAGATTATCAAAAAATTGATGTTTTCTTTCTCCCAACCATCATTGGATATTGGGTGATCTTTGAGGCATTATGTCAAATAGTTCATGTGCCTTATCTAAGCTTACATATTTTGCATGCATGTGTACCTGGGCAGTTGCACTACAATATCTATACTCACTAATCACATTTGGTTGGAAGTTTCTAAACCCATTTCAAACACATCTTGTGCATATCTTGCAATCATAGCATTCCATTAGATCATGTTTCTTTGATGCATCTCACTAACAGTTCATGTGCTTTCATGTCTATACTTCCACATTTTCCAAACATGTCAAACATAGAATTTCCAACCGTAAGCATCTGATATTAATTGCCCTTACCTTCTGCTTTGATGGAAGCTCATATTCTATTCCGAAGCTCCCATTTTGGCATAGGTAGAGAGTACGTTGGCAAATAAAACTGATCGAAATGGAAATCTATTTGTCGCATTGATTGCATTGTGAGGACGCTTATGTATTTCATCAACAACATAAAGCAGGAAAGGACATGAGAATATCTCCCCAGTGAGGTATTCTATGAAAGCTGTGAGGTAGATGAGTGTTTCTTATGCCACTTGCATTCAAATGATAGGACATTGTTTGAATTCAAATGCTAACAGTGATTGTCTTTTTAATGGAAATAGACGGGAAGGGACGTCAAGGGAAGGAATGGGCCCACAACACACCTAAGCAGTCAAAGCTTAGCATGTGTTGTTTAAGGCTGCCCCCTTAAGACATCATAATTTATTGGCTCTTCACTCCTAAGACCTTCAAAAGTCTTTAATGGCTTCATTGAATCCTTTTGTCTTCCAAATTCACCTGCACCAACTTGAATTCTCCTTCAATGCTTGATTGCCTATTCACTTGGAATTGAATTGATTTTATAACTAAGAGATCACTTGAATTGTAGGTAGACCCCTTCAAATGACAGGGTAGGATTCCTTTTATACCTTATATATGTCTTGAAAGCATTTTATCCTGATGGCTTTAAATTAAAGTACTTTCTCTTCTATCTGGTATTGGTGGAGTAGATCCTTTTATGATATGTAAGTTGAGAATATTTTATGAAAGGTCCCTAAATGAATACACTTTAAATTGATTTTAATATACCTTGAAGTGTGCAATATGGAAGGTTTGTATTCTTCATCTCCTGCTCATTTCTTAATTTAAAAGATGATATCTTTATTAAATATCTTTATTAACTTGATTTCTCCTTCAATTCTTGATGAATGCTTGATTGCATGTTCACTTGGAATTGAATTGATTTTATAATTAAGAGATCACTTGAATTGTAGGTAAACCCCTTCAAATGATAGGGTAGGCTTCCTTTTATACCTAATACATGTCTTGAAAGCATTTTATCATGATGAATTTAAATTAAAGTACTTTCTCTTCTATCTGGTATTGGTGGAGCAGAGGTTGCATTGCATCATCCTAGGATACATATTTCCATAGATACAACACAAGTTAAATGTATCCCAGGTCAATGCAAAGCAACCTCTACTCCAGAGATCACCAAAAAATAGAGAAAGAACTTTAATTTAATGCCACCAGGATAAAAGTCTTTAATCAAGACAGATAAGATTTGAGTTTAATTGTCATCATTTACTTTGCCAAATTCTTCACACGTAACTCCTGAATCAATTTCCTACTCACAATAATTTTATTATGTCTCAAATATGGAAACAGAAGGCTTCAAATAGAAAACTTGAACATGCAACTAAATCCATTGATAACCAGAAGAACAAAATTAAGAAACGGTTTGATCATCTGAGAGATGTTGTAGACTTGCAACTCACCAGCTAAGTTTTTGTGGGTAAGAATTTTTTTTGTTTTGGTTATGGTTGTGGTGTTTATAGGGAGACATTTACAAATTTATATCTATTTTCACTATTTAATGGTTTATGGGTTTGTAATGGTAATTTAATGTTCTTTCATATTTTTGTATATATTCTTTATAATAGCCTATTATATTGATTTGTTCTATTATGCATAATGGTGTGGGTCAGACAACTTTGCCGTCGGTGCATGAAAGCATTGAACAAGTTCTACTTTTAAAAATTACATGAAACATTTTTAATTTATTTGATTTAGTGTTATTTGAAAAAAATGATTATCAATGATGTTTCCTTTCTCCAAGAATTGTCTGGGATCTTTCCATCAGATAATATGTAACATCGAATGACTAAATATTTTCATTACAAATTCTTATTTTATTTAATTATTATCTGAGCATGAATTAAAATTTATATCTGTACAGAAGCAGAACATACAAGTTGAAGAGTCATGTGCAAGAAAATTTCCTAAAAGAAAGCAAGTAGGCATTATCTTGAATGACATGGAAACAAGTTCATCAGCTGCTTAGAAGAGAGCAACTGGAGAATGGCAAAGGAAAGTGTTTAAGGGTGATAAATAGATAGATAGTATGCAATACAAAAAAACAATGTCTGGAGTGTCTGATGTGAGGTCTCTAATTTATGTCTGAAGGCACTAACTAGTTTTGGAGTTCTTGCGAAACCTATTGGGCCACACTTGGAGGAAATTAATGTGTTCATGCAAGGAGCACCTTTTTTCTATTATGAGAATGATACTTTTCACCGAGGGATATTTGGAAGTCAATATCCAAAAATTTCTATAGTGTGGAACAAGAGTTGGTGGACTCAAAGTATAATTATCAACTTTCAGAAGACCAAGAGGTTATGTACACAATCTCCCAATAGAAGAGTGATTTCAAGAATTACCTCTCCCCCCCATGACTATTCAGGAAGCACCTCCTCAAACAGAGGACTATTGGCCTCCATGGGATCAAAGAAAAAAATTAAAGCATAGAGTCTAGACGATGTGGTGGTGTCCTTCGTGAAGAACTCTACACTATAATTGAAAATTCATGAGGGAAATTGCAAGATAGTGAAGAGAAATACAATCTTGAAAAGTGGGAAGAATGGATCTTGGTTTGGCTAGGGCCAATTCAGGTGGCTCCTCTAGAGGTTGACGAGATAGAAATCATATTAGGATTTGAAAAAGATCACACTCGTGGAACTTCGTGTGTGAGTGATTGATTGTGGTGTTTTGGTAATGCATTCCAAATAGATATAGTTGCATGCCATCAGGATAAAAGTCTTTAATCAAGACATTACCCATTTGGAATGCAACTATATCTATTTGGAATGCATTACCCAAACACTGCAATCGATCATTCGCACACAAAGTTCCATGAGTGTGATCTTTTTAAAATCCTAATATGATTTCTATCTCATCAACCTCTAGAGGAACCACTTGACTTGGCCCCACCTAAACCAAGATCCACTCTTCCCACTTTTCAAGATTGTATTTCTATTCACTATCTTGCAATTTCCCTCGTGAATTTTCAATTATAGTGTAGAGTTCTTCATGAAGGACACCACCATATCGTCTAGAGTCTATGCTTTAATTTTTTTCTTTGATCCCATGGAGGCCAATAGTCCTCTGTTTGAGGAAGTGTTTCCTGAATAGTCATGGGGGGGAGAGGTAATTCTTGAAATTGCTCTTCTATTGGAAGATTGTGTACATAACTTCTTGGTCTTCTGAAAGCTGACAATTATACTTCGAGTCCGCCAACTCTTGTTCCGCACTATAGAAATTTTTGGATATTGACTTCCAAATATCCCTCGGTGCAAAAGTATCATTCTCATAATCGAAAAAAGGTGCTCCTTGCATGAACACATTGATTTCCTCCAAGCGTGGCCCAATAAGTTTCGCAGGAACTCCAAAACCAGTTAGTCCCTCCAGACATAAATTACAGACGTCACATCAGACACTCCAGACATTGTTTGTTTGTATTGCATACTATCTATCTATTTATCAACCTTAAACACTTTCCTCTGCCATTCTCCAATTGCTCTCTTCTAGGTAGCTGATGAGCTTGTTTCCATGTCATTCAAGATAATGCCTGCTTGCTTTCTTTTAGGAAATTTGCTTGCAAGAGACTCTTCAACTTGTATGTTCTGCTTCCGTACAAATATAAATTTTAATTCACACTTAGATAATAATTAAATTAAATAAGCATTTATAAAGAAAAAATTTAGTCATTCGATGTTACATATTATCTGATGGAAAGATCCTAGACAATTCTTGGAGAAAGGAAACATCATTGATAATCATATTTTGCAAATAACACCGAATCAAATAAATTAAAATGTTTAATGCAATTTTTAAAAATAGAACTCGATCAATGCTTTCATTCACTGATGGCAAAGCCATTTGACCCACATCATCTCTCATTGTCAAAATTTTGACAATAACTAATGAAACGCCTGACAAGGATGCTATGCATTTGATGACACTCCTCTATCAGAATTTTATCCTTTGGAGTCGGAATTCCAACAATAGCCCAAGATTGCGACGGTATTCTTTCGGGGTATGACCATCCATGGTGGCCATCGAAAAGGTTGGAGGTGATGTCGGAATTGCGACAACCACAAGGATAGTCAGAGCTTCTGACAGAAAGTTTTTGATGACTTTTTTTGTTGGTAGTGCGACAAAATTTGGTTGGAATTCCGATGATTTACTGTTGAAATCTTGACCTGAATGTACTAGTGTCAGACGATCAGGATAGCTGTTTTGTTGTCTTGCTGATGACCTGATGGAATTGCCTTCGATGATCGGGGTATTATCAGAGATCGGGAGAACTAATTGTTTGCTACACCGATACCCGATGAGGTCACCTTCGGTGAACGAGTTGATATCAGTTCCAAAAGATAAACACTTGGACACTGAAGATGGTCTTGTCAGTGTATATGAATACGAACCAACCCGACTTCTTGGTGCATGTGGGATATTGTGTTTCTCATGAATGTAGACCGACGCAGATTGTTAGACTTCAAACTGTTGGTGTAGTTGCTCAGATGAACTGTCAACAATCTGATATATGTAGCCATTGGATAACTATAGTAAAAAAAAAGTGATAGATTATGGTATGCCAATTGTAGTGTCCAGTTCATGAGAATCTGAGAACGAATACTTGTAGTTGTAGACTAGAACTTTATTGTAAATTCATTTACTAGAAATAAAGTGTTTCAACTATTCGTGGTGGGTTTTTTCTCGAAAGGGTTTTCCCACATAATTCTCGGTGTTTTGTCTCTGTGTTGATTCTATGTGTTTTGTCTATGTTATTTTTAACGTTATGTAAAATTTTTAAATTGCATTCTTGCATGATCTTCCCTGTTAATTGACATTAGGAAGGCATTTCTGCACTGTGCTTTTCTTACAATTGGTATCAAAGCTTGGCCCATTTTGTTATCCTTGTTGGGTAGGGTTAGTTTTTTGTGCCAGTTCTATTTTCAGTAGGAGTCTTGCAGAGTGTCTACTTGTTTGTTTTATAGGCTAAGATGGCGAGCACCTCAGGGTGCATAGACATGGAGAAGTTTAATGGTTGCAGCTTCAAACTATGGAAACTCAAGATGTAAGACTTGTTGGTTGATCAATACCTTTGGATTGCTATGTTTGCATAGAAACCTATAGGCATTAAGCAAGAGGATTGGGAATTAGCTGACCAAAAGGCAAGGGGTCTAATCAGGCTATGTCTTGTTGATTTTGTTATGTTAAACATCCATGAAGAGAAAACTGCACATCTTCTCTGGAATAAGTTGGGAGATATTTATCAAGGCAAGTCCTTGGTGAATAAGATTTTCTGTTGTACTCTTTGAAGATGGATGCAAGAACACCAAATTGGTAGACCACTTGAATGCATTCAACATGGTTCTTGCATGGTTAACTTTTGTTGGTGTGTCCATTCAAGAAGAAGAACGTTGCATGCTACTATTATGTTCATTGCTTGACTCTTGGGATCACTTAGTGATGGCAATGGGTAGTACTACGACCCAGTTCAAGATGGATACTGTGGTTGATACTCTTTTATCAGAAGAAATGAGAAAGAAGTCTTTTGAAATGACAAAAGATGCACTCTCCATTCGAGGAAGACCGAAGGACAAAGACAAGAAGAAAGGAAAGAAGTCCAAGTCCAAGTCTCAAGAGAGATCAAAATCTCCATGCAAGAAATCAAAGATGAAGTACTAGAACTATGGGTAGAAAAGGCACATCTAAAAGGATTGTAAGGAGGAGGAGAAGAAGAAGAAGAAGAACAAGTATTCTGACACTAAATCTTTTCAGAGTGATGCAAATGCATTTGTAGCAGTCGTGGCAGTGCCTACCTCAGATGACACCTGGTTAGTAGATTCTGGCACATCTTTTCACATGACCTCCCATAAGGAGTGGTTCTCAAAGTATGAACCATATGCTGGTAGAAAGGTATACTTGGCTAGTGATTCTATATTTGATATTATAGGGAGAGGCATAATTAAAATTTAATTCCCAGATGGTAGAGTGAAGGGGATCAATGGAGATCTTCATATACCAAGTTCGACAATAAACCTTCTCTCTGTGAGTAAATGCAAAAGGGTGATCACATTGGTACGCTATATAAGTTCAATGCTGAACCTATATGTTGTAATGTAACCTCTGAAAAGTCTGTTAAGACAACTATAATGATGCATAATGCTAATTCATTGGAAGCTAAACTTCTTGCTGAGAAAACAATGCTCTGGCATAATAGGTTAGGCCACATAGGTGAAAAAGGTTTAAAAGCTTTGAAGAATAAGAATCTGGTTGAAGGTCTAGATCATTGTAGTTTTGAGTTCGATTCTACGAACACTGCATATATGGATAACATAATTGTGTTCAGTTTTATTCTAGTTCTCATAAGTCTTCTGACGTTCTAGATTATGTTCACTCTGATGTGTTTGGTCTAGTGGATGTTCCTTCTCTGTCTAAGTCTAAGTACTATGTATCTTTTGTAGATGATTATTCAAGAAGGACATCTATGTACTTTCTTAAAAGTAAATCAGAAGTGTTCAGTCGGTTTAAGGAGTTTAAGAACCTTGTTGAAAATCAGACTAGGAGAAGGATTAAATGTTTAAGAATAGACAATGGTGGTGAATATTGTAGTGCATATTTCAACAAGTACTATGTTGATCATGGAATTAAGAGACATTAGATTGTACCTTATACTCCACAACATAATGGAGTTGTTGAAAGGTTGAATAGATCTTTAATGGAGAAAGCAAGAAGCATGTTGAGCAGAGTTGGGCTGGAACAAAAATTCTGGGTTGAAGTAGTTGCTACAACATGTTACCTACTGAATCATTCTCTTATTTTAGCATTGGTTGACAAAACACCTATGGAAGCTTGGTTTGGTAAGAAACCTTCTTTAAGGCACCTTTGTGTTTTCGGTGCAGAGGCATATGCTCATGTGCCTGATGTTAATAGATCTAAGTTGGATAACAAAATTGTGAAATGTATCTTCATTGGCTATGGAGTTGGTGTGAAAGGATACAAACTTTGGAATCTAGTGACTGGTAAGGTTATGTATAGCAGAAGTGTGATACTTCATGAGCTGAAACCTATGTCACTAGATCACAACATAGGAAAGGAAGGAGAAGTTGAGGTTGAAATTCCTCCAGGTAAGAAAGAATATCCAAAGATACCTAAAGATGAGGAGAGTTCAAGTAGTTCAAGTAGTTATGAAGAAGAACGTGATGATGAGCCTCCTGTTGAACCCTAAGAAGCCTCAACACTAGAGTTGAGAAGATCTACTTGGGAGAGGCGACAACCTAATAGGTATACACCTAATAAGTATATTCACTCTATGTTGAATGTTAATTGTGCATATGCTTTACTTGTAGATACCGATGAGCCTAGGACTGTCAAAGAAGCTATTAAGATGCCTGATTCAGATTCCTAGTTGGAAGCCATGAATGATGAAATGTCATCATTGGATAAAAATGGAACTTGGGATTTGGTGCCATTGCCTAAAGGTAGAAAGCCTATAGGCTACAAGTGGGTATTCAAAAAGAAGTATGGTCCAGATGGCAGCATTGACAAGTACAAAGCAAGATTGGTTGCGAATGGGTATTCTCAAAAGTAAGGTATTGACTATGGAGAGATCTTTTCTCTTGTGCCTAAGCTAACATCTATCAGATTTCTCTTGTCACTTACAATAGCATATGATTGGGAGATTGAGCAGATGGATGTGAAGACAACATTTCTTCATGGTGATCTTGAAGAAGATATTTATATGTCTCAACCTAAGCACTTTGCGGAAAAAGGTAAAGAACACTTGGTTTGCAGACTCAAGAAGTCTCTATATGGTTTGAAATAGTCTCCCACAATGTGGTATCAAAAGTATGATACTTTTGTTTTGTCCTTGGGATTTGTGAGATCAAAAGTTGATCATTGTGTTTACCATAAAACTGAAGGTGATAAGATTCTTATCATAGCTTTGTATGTAGATGACATGTTGTTCGTAGGAAATACAAAAGGTATGATCTCAGATTTAAAATCTCAACTATCTATGAAATTTGAAATGAAGGACTTAGGAGCAGCAAATTACATTCTGGGAATGGAGATCAAAAGAGATAGATCCAAGAGGAAACTTTGGCTCAGCCAGAGAAAATATATAACCAATATTCTTGACAGGTTTCATATGTCTGACTGTAAATCACAAGTTGTTCCCATCTTGCAGGGAACTAAGTTGTTTGTGCTTGAAAATCCAAAATCTCCAAAAGAGATTATTGACATGAAGAACATCCCTTATGCAAGTACTATTAGTAGCTTGATGTATGCTATGGTTTGTACAAGACTAGATATTGCCCAACCAGTGGGAGTACTGAGCCGGTTTATGTTGAATCCAGGAAGGCCGCATTGGGATGCTGTAAAGATGGTGTTTAGATATTTGAAGGGAACTTGAGATTTTGCTTTGTGCTATCATGGTCATTCTGATGATTCAAAGAAAACTCTTAGTGTATGTGGTTTTATGGATTCTGATTGAGCAGGAGACATAGACAGCAGAAGATCCACCAATGGATATGTTTTTGTCATGAATGGTGGAGCAATTAGTTGGATGAGAAAGTGGTGATTTGTAATCGCTTTGTCCACTACAGAAGTAGAATACATGGAGGACACACATGCTTGTAAAGAAGTTGTCTGGCTTAGGTGTTTGAGTTCAGATATTGGTTTTAATGCAGGGCAAGTTGAAATTTGGAGTGACAGTCAAAGTGTCATATGTTTGGCAAAGAATCCTACTTTCCATGCCAAATCAAAGCTTAATGATGTTCAATATCACTTTGTTTGTGACATGGTGGAAGATGGAAAAGTCTACCTTTACAAGGTAGACACTCTGGAAAATGTTGGAGACGGCTTGACGAAACTAGTGAGCACTCACAAGTTCAGGTGGTGTTCTAATTCTATGGGTCTTGATACCCATGATTATCCCTAACGTCTAAAATGGGAATCGACCCATTGAATTCCTCGTCAAGTGGGAGTTTGTTGGAAATATGTGCCTCAAATTAACTTGACCTATGTTTAGACTGATTAAAGTAACCTATCCAATTTGAACAGTTGCCCATGAGATTCTTGCCGATGGACTGATGGAATCTTCTTTTTGTGATCGGTTAATGGGTGATCAGGTCCAAGATGATCCAACGGCTATTGCTCTATCGCTATGGGATGATGATCATCAATTAATCCTTGCACCTTGGTGACAAAGAACATGCAAAAAGAAATTTGTTAAAGACCGTGCAAGTTGAAGGTAGATCAACAGTTATCGCTATACCGCATGATGGAGATACACGAATTTTATCTATCGTGGCTTGGCGACTAAGTGGTGGGGCCCGATAAAAGAGCAACTCAAATGGGTTGACGGGTGAGCAAGTCCAGGATGATCAGACGATGTTCGCTATACTGCTATGGGAAGATGCACAAAATTTATCCTCTGTGACTTAGTGACCACGGTGGGACCCGACAAGAAAGAAACTTAGATGAGTTAACTGGTGAGAAAGTCCAGGATGATCAGACGATTGTTGCTATACCACTATGGAAAGATACACCAAGTTTACCCTCCACAATTGGGTGACCAAGGTGGGTCCTGACAAAGAAGAGCTTCAATCTAAGCAGTTTGTGAGGTCATGCTAAGGTGGCAAGACAGGGACCCCAGAGCCAATCAATGGGGTGCCACATGGTGGAGTGCAGAATGAGATCAAGGAAGATCGGATGATTGCGATAGCTATTTGGTTGTCTTGCTGACGACCCAATGGAATTGCCTTTGATGATCGAGGTATTATCAAAGATCAGGAGAACTGGTTGTTTTCTACATCGATACCCAATGATGTCGCATTTTGTGATCAAGTTGATATCGGTTCCAAAAGATAAACACTTGGACACTAAAGATGGTCTTGTCAGTGTATATGAATACAAATCGACCCGACTTCTTGGTGCATGTGGGACATTGTGTTTCTCATGAATGTAGACCAACATAGATGGTTAGAATTCAAACCATTTGTGTAGCTACTCAGATGAAGTGTCAACAATCTGATATATGTAGCCATTAGATAACTATGGTAAAAAAAAAGTGACAGATTATCGTATGCCGATTGTAGTGTCCAGTTTGTAAGAATCTATGAACAAATACCTATAGTTGCAGACTGAAACTTTATTGTAAATTAATTTACTAGAAATAAAGTGTTTCAACTATTGGTGGTGGGTTTTTTTCCAAAGGGTTCTCCAACGTAATTCTTGTTGTTCTGTCTCTATGTTGATTCTATGTGTTTTGTCTATGTTATTCTTAACGTTTTGTAAAAGTTTTAAACTGCATTCTTGCATGACCGTCCCTATTAATTGACATTAGGAAGGCATTTCCACACTGTGCTTTCCTTACAGTATTAATGGATTTATTCTTGGTGTCATTATTTAAAATTCTCTAAAAAAATGATAAAGCCCAAGTATGCCTAGGGTTAGGATCTATTATGTATATTTTTGAACCTATTAGGAGTATGAGTATATTGAGTATAGGTATGAAGGTTTAGGTTCTTTAGTAATGATTCAAGTATTTTTTCTTTAGCAACTTATAAGATATCAATATATTTCATATTTTGAAGATTCTTCTTATGCATTGATAAATTTATGATATTCCATATCTTGGTTGACTTTTTGTAATGATTTGCACCTTGATATGTCATACTGTATCTCATGTATATTTAGAGGAAGTGTTGGTAAGTTTTTTTATCACATGTAAACATTCATTTATTGAATCATTACTTTGTTTTTATTAGATAAAGTGGGGAAGGGCCCCAATCTATAAAATATCTAAACCAAAAACCATTAAAAATCAAGCTTGGAGATCAAGGCCTCAAAACACCAATGAACAAGCGAAGACACAAACTAGAACAAACAACACATGAAAGATTTTTTCCAAGGTAAAACAACAAAGTTACCCCATAGGTAACCCAAGGAAAGACTGAAAAAGAGTAGAAACAACCTTCAGAACCTTAACCCCAAACAATCTAAATTGAACAACAATTTAACTAGAATAGGGCTAAACAAGATTATAAACCATATTATGCATTTTTACGTCCTTTTTCCTTGTATGAATAACCATCCAGTTAGAACTATCATACAAACACATAGACCCCAAAGAAGAGAATGAGAAAATTACATCAAGTGCACCACCAATAACAAATAGAGAATCCAATGAGTAGTAGGATCCCTCACTAAATCATCCCCAAACAACCTCTAGCTAAGAAGCCAGTGAAAAGAACATAAAATTAACAATTAGTAAATTTTAAATTTAAATAAGAAATTTACCAAACCCATCTAAGCACCACCAACATCATAATGATTTGTATAAATGTTGATGGTAGCCTTAGTAGGGTCAATCCATAAAGAGAGGATAGCAAATGATGAAAAAAGCTAAGACACAAAGTAAACCAAACGAAGAGAAAAAAAATTCCTCAATAACCACCTTAAAACCCAAAGGCTTGGGAGTATCAAGAAAAAATAGAGGCAAAAAAGAGTTTTAAATAGAGATTAGTAGAATAAATACTAGGGAAACAAACATAGAAGGATTCTAACATAGTAGGTGGAGCCCACTGAAACCCTATCCACCACCACCAACACTATAATAGGGCTCTGCACCATAAAAAATCCTTCTAGCCTTCACTAAAGATAGGGGCCCAAAATAGTTAGAACCCCACACATCAAAATTCCCCAAAGTAGGATCAACCACATCATCAACCAAATAGAAAGATCAAATGGAAGCACACACTCTATCACCTTAGTGAAACTAAGAGCTAAGAATAGGGAAGGGGAAAATGATGGGCCACAACCCATCAAAGATTTGTAGAAGGAAGTACCATTGTACTTAAAGAGAGGAAATATGCACACAAGCCAACAAAATCACCATACACCATATCAGAAATCCAACCATAACTATGAGACAAACAAACTCTACAAACACTAAATATTATCTTAAGAAGAAGACTATGTTGGACCCTTAGCTGCAAGAAAGAGGCCTCCAACGAGGCAACCAATGAGGTCAAAGTAGCCATAAAACCCATCACCATAAAAAGTAGGCACCAAGCGTAACAAATCCTAAACATGGGGGAGATACACCACATCAATTCTAGAATCACTAGTAGGAGACAAATAAAGCAAATTGTCATGTATAAGGGGTCCCTAAACTATAATATCATCTTCCTCCTCTGAATCTTTCTCTTCTGCCTTTCTCCCTCCTAAAACCCTTGCTTCACCTCTCTCACCTCCTCATTTTGAATCTTCAAATTTTCTTATTTTCATAAAATGTTACTCATAGTAATGCATTGTACTTATTACTTTGTTCTTATGATTATCTTCAAGGAATTGCAATGATTGAATTAGTGCATTCATGTTTTTGAAAAATAAAATTTATATATGCATAGATGCAATCTTGAGTTTTCAATTTTTTTTTATGTGAGGTCAAACAAGTGCCATATATGGATAAACAAAAAAGGGCAAGTTTCTACTTCAAACTTACCTTTCAGTAGATGGATCAATTTGGTTCCTTGGTCAGAATTTGTTGATCATTAGTATATTCTTGCTAATTGATCATTTATTCTCTTTCTCTCTTCAATATTATGATATTGTTACATTAACATTTATAATGTAGATATATCATGTTGCAACATATTCCACAATTCTTGCTACTTTCAAATTGCTAGGAATCCTCATGGGGTTGAGTACTCTTCAATGGAAGGATTTTGGGAAAGTGTAGTGGTTTAAGGTTAGGTGGTAAAGCACTCCAATGATGTTCTCACTCATGGTATTCTCATTCATTGGTTGCAAGTTGGAGACACCTACCAGGATTGTCTTCAATAATGTACTTTATTTACTTATTTTATTCAACCTTATGGTCTCAATTAAAGAAAATGATTTCTCCATGTCATCCCTAATATTTTAGTTTATGTATTCAGAAATAATGTCATAATATAATAACATTTATTAATTAATATTTTTGAGTATGTCCAATTATTTTATGTTTATTTTTATGTATTTTGTGTAATATGTTAATTTATTATAATAGAGATCATTACACAAATTCACATTGAAACACTTGTAGGGTAACAGTCATGTTCATCATAGTATCTTTGCAATTGACTCTAATGTTATACATATTTTTGTATATTTTCTCCTAGATTTTTTGGAGTCTTTGAACCAGCAATTCCATCTTTTAGCAATCCTACATATAACTAGCCACCTACTTCATAATATTCACATGTTTCTTTAGGATTGCCTATTTATCAAAGGTGGTTCCAAACTCTTTTATGGCCTCCAAAATATCGTCATCCACCATCTCATTTGGCCAATCCAAAGATTCGGTCAAGACAATGGACTCTGGCTTGTTACAGATTTTCTTTTTGTTTGTGTAGTTCAACAAGTTGTCATTTTAAAATATTGTCCCAAAGGTTATAATATTGGAGTATTACATTAGTTCATAGTTTTATTTTTTGTTTGCATCATTAAACTGCCACTTGTTTAGTTTCTGTGGCTATGTAATGGTTATGGTTTTTCTTGTATCGCCTATTTAAAGGCATAAATGCTTTGAATTAATAATATAAAGTTTTTACCATTCTGGGGTAAAAGTACAAAGTTGTGTCACACTTTTATAAAGGAAATGGTCAATGTTGATTCAAATTTTTAAAGTAAATAAATAGAAACTGAAATATATGTTTTGAATTTTGAAATGATTTAAACTAATAAAATTTATATTCTTTTATCTATTTTATGTTTGTAATTTTAGAAAAAAATAAAAAATTTATTTGAATGTAATTTTTTATAAAGTAAACACTATAATTTAGTTGCTGATACAATGCTGAAATTTAAGTTACACAAGACACCACACTTTATTTAGTAAATTTTACTTTGTTTTCATCAAATTTTTGGTGTATATTGATAACTTGAAACTTTAGTGCATGGATATTTTTTTTACTGTTTTTTATAAATATATATTTTTCAATAAATTTAAAAAGTTGCATGTGCTGAAATATAACTCTTTCCAATTCCCACCAACCTTTTTCTTAATTATTTATCCAAATTAAAAAAGAATTATATCATCTCAACATAGATTCCTTTCTCTACTGCATCATATTTTTTCAAATTTGTTTCCAAAATTTTAGTATTTTTTTTGACAAGAAAATCAACCTTATATTGTAGTGCTAATGACCTACTTTCAATTAAAACAAAATACAAAATATTAAAATATATATATTGGAAAATTCACTTATAGATCTATAAAAGGGTATTTTTACATTTTAAAAAAATAATTATTTATAAGAGTGGGAGTTCTTGAAATATCAAGTTTTTTTTTTGGGGGGGGGGGGGGCAATTAGACCCAAATTTGTATAAAATATACATTTAGTAGACACTTCCAATTGGAAAAGTTGTGGTCCATATATAACTTATCTATAATGAATCTATATAGACCATATGTTTGACTAAAATTAATTTTTAGTTAGAATTATTTTAATTCACTTGTGTTGATAAGTTAGCCTAAAACGTGACATAGTTCTATGCTTTTACCCTCTGACATTTGGTATCAGAGTAGTTATAGAGGGCAATTATAGAGAGTGATTTGAATTAGATTTTATTTGTATTATTATGATAAATCTCTAGCTAATGTTCTATGACTATGAAATGGCTTAAATGAAACTTGAATGTTGATTTATAAATACAAAATGGGTTGACAAATCTAGCACAAGGTGAACAAAGGCATGGAGAACATAGATATATTGGTTTGTTTTTATTTCCTCTATGAGCTATAAAATTGAGTTTCTCCTATACTTTTAGTGCTTAGAGGTTAAATTTTAAGGGAGATATATGGAGATTTTAAATAATAGTTATGTATTGAGGAGGAAGCAATGTGGCTTAGTGTTTTCCAGTGCAATTTCAGTTTACCTCATTGCAATCGTATGAATTCACAAGTGTAGTATGATGAATGTGTTTCAAGTCTATAGAGGTTTTGAAAATTAGAATCAATCTAAACATGGTATTTTTACATTTATATTTACCATCCTCATAGAAAGTGGATGTTGTTAAAGAATACTTCAAGTAAGCGTGTAGTACAATTCAAATAATCAATGATCTATCAAATCAATGCCCAGAAAGATGAGAGCCTCTACATTTTTCTTGTGAGAACAATGGCCTAAGTTGAGGTATTCTTGGTTATTGCATGAGTGATTATTATTTTGAAGATATTCAAGTGAATGATGTTGCAATTTTTTTTCACTCTATATTGTTAGTTAGCACTTCAGAATTTTTCTATGAGAAAGGTTGAAATACAATGATTGATAGTTCTTGATTTTGAAAAATAAACTATGTTTGAGTGTAATAACATAGGCATGAAGGTGTTCATTTCAAGATATTAAAAAATATATAATTGTGTGCCTAAATTTTTTGTATACATATGCAATGAAAATAAATAGATCACAAATTTGAAGATATGTGGAGTACATTGTAGTTGACCTAATCATTCTTGGTGATAGAAGTGATTTGATAAAATTTGTTTTTATAATGGGATTCATTGAGGATATAAGAGATATATTATGTCAAAGATTGATTTAATTTTTTAATGGAGATAAAAGGTTTGAAAATGATTGTAGCTAGGATTGAAGTTAAAATATTCTTCATGGGGACCTATTTTAATGGCACTAATATTGTTTATGATTCTCTTACAAAAGAACCTATTCAAAAGTGTCCTCTTATTGGGATCTTAGAGGTTTTATTACTTCCTTTAGTGCTACTTTTGAAGAGTACAAGTGTGAAAATCTCAAATCAAAGGTTGGAGACAATTAAGATAGGAGGTCTTTTATCATATCGAGCTAGCTTTCTTTCTTAGGGATGATTCATTTCATGAGAAGAACCCTATTTGTGTCTCTAAATAAAAGGAAGCTTGGCATGATGTTTGTCCCTTCAAGGAGTAAGGGGGAACTAGATTTTCTTGCAAGTGTACTTTGGTGTATTAATTTTTGGTTTGCGATTTGTATAGTAGAGGAGGCATTGTTTCCAAAATTAGAGGGTACATTAGACATAATTGGAGGAGATGTGTATTTTTAGAGGAAAGGTGTGTCATGTGCAGCACTAGAGGAGGCATTAGATGTTACTTTTAAGAAATTTTATGTAATCAAATTGTAACAGATTGTAGATGAACAGTAATAGTAAAGAAAACAAAAGACAAGACACACCAATACCTTAGGAAAACCTCCCTCTTGGAGGTGAAAAACCCAGCCACCAAAATAGAACATCTATTATCTCAAATGTAGGCAATTACAATATAGAAAACTTATCTTAGATTGGTATCCAAATAGCAAGTTAGCAGAGAAATGAAGGATGCATCTCTAATCAACATCAAATGACTAAAGAAGATCAACAATAGATGTCTAAGATAGGCTTGAGCAGAATCACACAAGAAGAGCCTTCAAGTTCACTTGAAGATCTTGTCAACTTCGCCTACCAATAGCCTTAAATAAGTTCACACAAGTGAAGGAGAGTTCACCAATGTAGGAGAGAAAATTATATTTGTGGTATATTGATGATCAAATGACTTCATTTTGTTGTTAGTTTTATATCAACCTTTTGGTGCCAAATATCCCCAAGTTGGCTTGCATGTTTATTTAATTATATTATATTATCATTGTACATTCCTCACGTTACACATTTGGGTCCAACCCAATAACACATATACATGAGAGATAATTCATATGAATTTTAATTGTCATTGACAACATTAAAATTCAATAATCAAGTATCCGAACTAACTATTATTTTCAACACTCCCACTTAGCTAGAGAGGATATTTGCCATTTGTTATGATCCATTCATGACTTTCATCTTGCATTGCCCGCAAGGATGAATGTATAAGCTGTATAGAGTATACCTACAATAAAACACATAAATACCATGAACTCATTTCATGATATCCATCTTGCATTGCCTACAGAGGATGGATCCACCTTTCATTGCCCACAGATAGTGGAAGAGGTCTTATACCTCAACCTTCTCCCAGAGAAGGATACAATGTCAGTTTGCATTGCCCACAGAGGGTGACTCCACCTTGCATTACCCGCAGAGGGTGGAAGATACAAACTAAATTGCATCACTAAGATTGAGACTCCCTCTCAATTAATGTTGTGTTCTCCACAATTCCAAGCTTCACTTGAGATAGAGGCTTGGTGAGAATATCTGAAACCTATTCATCAGTGCTGATATTTTTCAACTGGATGGCACCTCTTTGTGCCATATCACGAATATAGTGATGATGAGTTTCTAGATGTTTTGACCTCTCATGGAATACGAGATTATTAGACATTTTAATAAAACTCTGATTATCACAATAAATAACAGTGGATTCCCAAGGCTATCCAAACAACCCAGCAAGAAGCTTGTGAAGCCAAACTGCTTCTCTAGTTGCCACACTTAAAGCAATATATTTAGCTTCTACAGTACTTAATGCAACTGAGGAATGTTTCCTACTGGCCCAAGAGATCATAGCAGAACCCAAGCTAAAATAGATTCCTGAAGTCCTTTTCTTGTCAAGAACACTTTCGACCCAATCAGAATCAGAGTAGCATTCCAAATCGATTACTGTGTTGATTGGATACTTCAGTCCATAGCCAACTATTCCATGCAAGTATCTCAAGATGTGCTTGGCTACCACCAAGTGAACATGCTTTGGTTGGTTCATGAATTGGCTAAGTGCACTCACTGCATAGAAAATATCTAGTCTAGTGTTGACTAGATACATCAGGGATCCAATCAGCTGCCTATACTCTAAAGGATCTACAAAATTAGAGTTAGTTGCAGAAATACTCAACTTATTCAAGTTAGTTTCCATATGAGTAGACATAGGTTTACAATCCATCATACCAAATATTTTCAATATATCAATAGTATATTTACTTTGACTTTGAATAATTTCATTCGGTCTTTTCCATACTTATAACCCTAGAAAATAATGCATTAGACCTAGATCCTTCATTTCAAATTTAGTAGTTAATTATTTCTGACACCTAATGATGAGACTATCTTCAACAGTTAGAAATAGATCATCCACATATAAAACCAGAAGTAGCATTTCACCATTAAATACTTTAAAGTAAATGTTAGGATCAACATCATTCTTGTAAAACCCTAAACTAACTAAGTACTTATCAATTCTTTCATAACAAGCTCTAGGAGCTTGCTTGAGGCTGTAGAGAGCTTTCTTCAATCTGCACACATGAGTTTCTCTATTATGAATCTCATAACCTTCAGGTTGTTCAATATAGACTTCTTCCATAATAACACCATTAAGGAAGGCAGTCTTTAAATCCATCTGATGTAACTTCTAACCTTTGGCTGCAACAATAGCTATAATAGTTCTAATGGAAGTATATCTAGCAACAGGAGCAAATGTTTCTTCATAATCTATGCCTTCCTTTTAAGAAAACCATGAGCTACAAATCTAGCTTTATATTTCTATATACTACCATCAACAACATGTTTAATTTTAAACAACCATTTTGAAGAAAAAAAAAACTTACATTTAGGTCTAGGCACAACATCCCAAACATCATTCTTAATGATGGATTGATAGTCTTTGTCCATAGCTAAATTCCATGCTTGTTGGTTTATAGCTTCTTCTATGCTAGAAGGTTTAGCCTCAATGATGTTGCACATCATTGCAACATAGTTGGAGAGATTTTGATGTCTCTTACTTTCTCTGAAAGTGCCACTAGGAGCTGCAAACTTTACTACATCTTGAATTGTGTTTCTAACACAAAGTGGTCTTTTCTTGCTAACTGCAATATCTCTAGGTCCATCAGTTGGAATGGGAGGCTCGAGAGAATCATCATGCTCAATAGGTTCAGGAGTCTTAATAGACTCCCTCTGAATCTCAAGGTTAGTACCAATATTCATATCTTGATTATCGTTAACTTCTTTATCATTATCAATATGAAAACCTTTAGATTTCTTGAAAGCAATATTTTCTTCAAAGGTGACATCCCTACTTACCTCAATATACCTTTGACCAAGAATATAGATGTGAAATTTCTTGGAAGATTCACTATATCCAACAAGGATACCCTTCTTCTCGGAAAGCTCTAACTTAGTCCTCTTTTCCTTTGGCACATGAACATAGACAAGACTTCCAAAGATCTTTAGGTAGTTGATATTTGGTTTGACTCTAGTAAAAGCTTCCTCGGGAGTTATGTTCTTCAGGACATGGTGAGGGCATCTATTCTAAATATAAATTGTAGTCTTGGATGCTTCAGCCCATAAGGAGGTTTGTAGATCCTAATCCTGAATCATAGCTCTATTCTTTCGTTCAGCTACATGATTTTCCTAAGGATTATAGGGAATGCATAACTACCTCTTAGTTCCCATTTTTACACAAAAGTCATTGAAGCCACTTGAGGTGTGTTCACCTCCATTGTCAGATCTTAACACTTTAATCCTTTTATCAGACATATTTTCAGCTAGAGCTTTAAATTCTTTGAACCTACGCAGCACTTCATCGGATTCTTTAGATTTTAGAAAGTAAATCCAAGTCTTTCTAGAGAAATCATCTATAAATGTAATATAGTATAGAAATCCATTAGGTGAAGGAACAGACATGGGTCCACATAGATAAGAATGAACAATGCTAATTTTTCCTTAGCTCTACTTTCACTTTTATGAAATGAACTTTTAGTGTTCTTACCTAATGCATAGCCTTTGCAAGCTTCATCATGAGATTGATTAAGTTTAAGCATACCTTTAACCATATTTTCAAGTGAAGGAAGTGCTTGATAGTGAAGATGGCCGAGCCTTCTATGCCATAGTTCGCAAGATTCAGGGGCTTCATGAATGAGTGCTTGGATGGGGTTAGCTAAAAGCTTATACAAACTATCATATCTATTTTCAATAACATGAGCAGATTTAATACTAGATTTCTTAGGCCATACAAGTACTTTACTCTCAAAAGATGCTATTTGATAACCTTTATCTTCTAAGGAAGAAATAGAGATTAAATTCCTCTTAATTCCAGGAACAAATAAAATATCACTAAGATGCAAGGACATCCCAGATTATAAATTTAAAGAAGTGCTACCAAAACCTCTTACTGAATACTAAGCATCATCACTAATTACCACATGAAGGTTGGACTTTTTCTCCATCAAGTCTTAGAGATGCTCTCGATATCCCATGACATGTCTAGATGCACCACTGTCTATCAACCAAGTGTTACTACCAATTGGCACGTTGCTGGACAATACAGAAATGAAGAGATAGTCTTCATTATCCTATGAGTTTGTAACTTCATTCAGGTTGGCCTCTCCTTGCAGGGGCAGATTCTAACATTCTTTGGCATAGTGTCCAAACTTGTCAAATTTGAAGCAGCAAACACATGAAAGATCCCTTCTCTTCTTCCTTGAATCATAAGAAGGAGGTTTGAAGTTTCTATCTCTTTTGAAGTTGTTGTTCTTCCAATGGCCTCCCTTTCTTCTAACATGTTGGGATGCAAACACATGTTGATCTCCTCCATGAGTTCCTTTATGTATTTCTCTGGCAGCAAGGCATGACTCCTCTTGAATGCAATTTGACCGAAGGTGATCGAAGGAAGGGAATTCATCTCTTCAACTTATGCTTTGAATGAAAGGATCCCAAGAGTCAGGAAGACCATTCAAAGAAATCATGAAAATATCCTTGTCCACAACCTCGCTTCCAATGATGCTGAGTTGGTTCTTCAATTCTGAAATCTTCATGAAGAAGGACATGACTGAATCTCCTTTTCTGATTTTAACTTGAAGAAGTTGCCGCCTCAATGTAAGTGTCCGACTGATATTGTTGATCTTGTATATCCCTTCAGGATGTTTAAACATCTCTTGGGCATTCTTCAGTTTGGAGATAACTGGAACAAGATGATCCTTCACAGAATCAATAAGGAACTTCTTTTGTTTAGAGCATTCTTCTGGAATTTCTTTAGTTCTTCCGGATCTGAAGGTTCAGTGAGATCCTTGTCTTCCACAAACTATAACAGCTCTAATTCTCCAAGAGCAAGGAGGACACGAACCTTCCATGATGTGAAATTGAGGGAACCTTCAGGTCTGTCTTCTACCTTTAGACCTGTAACTATCTTGTAAAACTGAAACAACAAAATAAAGGTAAAGGACAACTAATAATCTAATTATTTTGAATCAACCTAAAGATTTGATACCATGTTAGTTTTAAGCAATTTTATGTAACCAGATTGTAATAGATTGTAGATGAATAGTAACAGTAAAGAAAAAAAAAGACAAGACACACCAATACCCTCGGAAAACCTCCCTCTTGGAGGGGAAAAACCTAGCCACAAAAATAGAATGTTTATTATCTCAAATGTAGGAAATTACAATATAGAAAAATTATCTCAAATTGGTGTCCAAACAGCAAGTTAGCAGAGAAATGTAGGATGCAGCTCTAATCAACAGTAGATGACTAAAGGTGATCAACAATAGATGTCTAAGATAGGATGGAGCAGAATCACACAAGGAGAGCCTTCAAGTCCGCTTGGAGATCCTGACAACTTTGCCTAACCATAGCCTTAAATAAGTTCACAGAAGTGAAGGAGAGTTTTCCAATGTAGGAGAGAAAATTGTATCCGTGGTAGATTGATGATCAAATGACTTCATTTTGTTGTTAGTTTAATATCAACCTTTTGGCGCCAAATATCCCGAAGTCGGCTTGAATGTTTATTTAATTATATTACATTATCATTGTGCATTCCTCACATTACACATTTGCGTCCAATCTAGTAATTACATTTAATTGCCTTCCATGTTACATGCTTCCTCACGTTACACATTTGGGTCCAACCCAATAACACATTTACATGAGAGATAATACATATGACAAGTTTAATTGTCATTGACAACATTAAAATTCAATAATCAGGTATCCGAGCTATCTATTATTTTCAACATTAGACACACTCAAAGGAGATATAGAATTTTGGAGGAAATGTGTCTCGTGCAAGGAGTTTGGGAACACTTTATGTTTTGTCATTTTGTGTAGATAGTCACAGGTTCTACAGTTAAGAAATCCACTAATTTAATTAGTTTGGTGTTTCCTAGGTGAGTGAGGAGGATTGGTGAAGGTGCTTCATCAAATTATTCAAAAGGGTTGTGTTCAACCCTTCCAATGCTCCACTCTTATATGGATTGATGTAATAAGGGGGAAATGTTGGAGTATTATGTATTAGTTTATAGTTAATTACTTGTATTTTACATCAATAAACTACTACTTAGTTAGTATCTATGATTATGTAATAGTTTGGTTTTTCTTATATCAACTATTTAAAGATATAGACTTTAAATTAATAATATTATTTTTTACCATTCTCTATCATATAAGCCTTACAAAGGTCATTAACCTTGTTACATAGTTGGTCACAGATCCTATAAATGGGTGTTTCATAGAATCCATAGAGTCTTTAGAAATAAAATTAATAGGTGTTTCCTCCACAAGAGGAAGGGGATGGGTTCTAGTAATGACCTTGAAGGAAGGAAAAGGATATTAATTAGTATCTTCAAAGGATGGAGAGAAAGTGGACCCTTTTCATCATTTGATATATTAGTAAGCTTAAAGGGGTCCTCAAAAGTGACATTTTTTGCTTTGGTCAAGGAAGAGCTCTAAGAAGATAAATTACCTTGTGTAGAGGGGGAAGGACCAAAACTTGCTTCTTGTTGAGGAGAGTATTCAAATCATGGATATAGTGATTACTTCATTGGATGAGAGAGGGATTGGTAACAATAAAAATGAAGAGATAACCCAGGTAAGGCCTAGGATGAACTAGTATAGGTAATAATTAAACCCTAATGGTGGGGCATGGTCTTCCCATTGAAAATGTTAGCTTGCATTGACTAATCAAATTGAGAAAGAAAGAAGGAGAGAGTGAAGGAGTGGGAAAGATACATAAAGAGATAAGAGAGAGGGAGATATAGAGAAGGAAAGATGGAAGGAGATATAGCTCGAGAAAGGAGGAAATGCAAAAGGACACACACACACACACACACACACACACATATATATATATATATATACAGAGAGAGAGAGAGAGAGAGAGAGAGAGAGAGAGAGAGAGAGAGAGAGAGAGAGATGGGATTGCATTTGTTTTAAAGCTCTATATTTCATGTTTTATAAATAATGATTGCCTTTTGTGAAACATAAAATATGAACACATTTTATGTTTTAAAAGATGCAATCTTGTGTTGTGGAAGATGAAATGTAATCACATTTTTTAGTCAAAAAAAATTCTTTCCCTTTTTTCTTTATAGTTGGTTTTGATAAATGCCTAAAGTATTGAAGTATTAATTTTCCTCCATTTCATGTTTTTTAACCTCCAATTGAGTTTTTCAACTTGTATGTCATCAAGTTTATACATTGTATAATGATATTTAATAAAATTTCAACAAAAATCCCACACATCTTCTTAGGTTTCTAACATAAAATATAGTCAATATAATATATAATATAAATATAATTTAAAATACATAATATAATATTATTTTATTATATTTGTCATACTTTATGAAATTTAATATAATATAGCACGAGTATTGAAGGTCTATCTAGTATAAAAAATTATCACAATTGTCATAAATGTATCATTGTAATCATAATCATGAAAATACATTAATTATAATATATGTTCCCTCTAATTTGAGTGATGCAATAAATTAGAAGAAAAGAAAAATTGTTATATTGCATAAAACACATAAATCATGTAATAATATCAAAGATAGAACTATATAAGACATAATAAGAATATAAACATAAAAATGATACATAAAATCAACAAATGTGAATATTAGATCAACAACTACAATCACAACAATTCAAACACCTCAACTACTAATCCTCTCCTAATCCTCTCCCCTAATAAATAAAAAACATGTGTCTTATTAGAAATGACATCTTCCAAATAAATAAATTAAAATAAAAAAATGTCAAATTAGAAAGGTAGTCTTATCAATCGTCATTGAGTTTGACAAAGCCAATCTTGTTAAGCAGCATTTACTACAGGAACGTTCCTATGTTTTTGCCCGGCACCTTACGTTAAATATTGATAAGCTCATACGAAAGACTTGCGAACCGGGCTAACCAAATATGGCATGGCTCAATTCCCCTGCCGTAGAGTTAGGTTTTCCGCTCATCCTCCTCTGGATAATATACAGATTTGTCACAAAGAGGAAGTGCCACAGCAACAAGGGGAAGTTGGGATTGCCACCAGGGCCACGGCCATGGCCACTGATAGGCAATCTCCATCTTTTGGGAAGCCTTCCTCACAAGTCCCTAGCTGACCTCGCAAAAAAGCACGGGCCCATCATGTCTTTCCGCTTGGGCTCGGTACCCACGATTGTGGCCTCTTCTCCTGCCATGGCCAAAGAATTCCTTAAAACCCACGATCTGATCTTCGCAAATAGGCCACCTTCAGCGGCGGCACATTACATGGCCTACCAGCGCAGAAACATGGTGTTTGCCCCCTACGGAGAGTACTGCCGGCAGATCAGAAAGCTCTGCACAATTGAATTACTGACGACCAAGAGAACGGAGTCATTCAGGTGGGTGAGGGAGGAAGAGGTGTCTGCCATGGTGCGATCTGTGTGGGAGAAGAGCGACAAGGCCATGCGCTGCATCGAACTGCGGAACCCCATCTCCTCCCTCACACTCAACATTATCTGCAGAATGTTTGCAGGCAGAACTTTCTCCGACCATGAACTGGGCGGTGGAGTGTTTTTAGAGATGATGGATGAGATTATGCATCTCGGGGGAGTATTTGTTCTCGGAGACTACATTCTCTCTGTTGCCTTTCTCGATTTGGGAGGCTTCTGCCGCCGTATGCAGGCTGTTCATAAAATATACGATGAGTTTGCTGACAAGCTCATCGATGAGCACGTTGACCGGAGAAGGGCGAAAAAGTCGGAGTCTCTGGACATTGTGGACGTGCTGCTGCACATGGCTGAGAGCGAGAATTCTGCGATAGAAGTCTCTCGCGTTCAAATGAAAGCAATCATCTGGGCCGGTTCAGTTTACTTAAATGTTGGAATTTTGTCTTTTGTCTCCTGAAATTGTGAAATTAAAAATATCTCCTAAGATTTCACTAACCAAAGAGTTCAATGCTTTCACAGGACATGTTAAGCGGTGGAGTAGAGACATCTGCGGCAACTGTAGAATGGGCAATCACTGAGCTGCTGAGAAACCCTCAAGTGATGGCAAGGGGGCAGCAAGAGATTGACTTACAGGTTGGGAGAGATCGCATCGTAAGGGAAAGTGATCTGGTAAATTTAGAGTACTTGCGATGTGTGGTGAATGAAACATTTTGATTACATCCACCATGTTAATTATGGGTAGCTTGGACAGCTGTTCGTCCTTACCTAGAAATAACAGCATTAGTTATGGGTAGTTTTGGACAGCTGTTCGTCCTGACCTAGAATTAGAAAATGGTTGTTTTTGTCAAACAAGTATTGTTAGGATAAAAACAATTGTTATTTAATAGTGCCTCTTTTTAGGTGACACCTCATAGCCAAAATTAGTAATTAGTTATTGAGTTGTCTTGATCTCAGCCGTTGGTTTGAATTAATCTTGGCCGTTGGTTTTCCAACAGAGTAGTATAAAAAGGGGTCATGGGTCATTTGGAAAACAAGAAGTCTTGAGAAGAATTTGCAATGATAGCAAATAGTCTTGCAGTGTTAGCAAGAGGCGCAGTGATAGCGTTGATATAGCAGTGGAGGATATCAGCAGAAGATATTAGGAGTTTGTCAGAGTTCTGCCAGTAAGAGGCAAGGAATTCTTTTGTAATTCTTATATTGCTGAAGATTAATATATTTTCCATCTGTAGAACTGGTTTTCCCTTAGGGGTTTTTCCAGGGACGATTGTCCAAAAATATTGTGTCCTTGTGTTGCTTATTTCTTTCCGTATTTTTTTTTAGTGAAGTTGTAGTTGTGTTATTTTTCGATATTCAGCTGTAAATTTATTTTCAGCAGTTAAATAATTTTTATGAGATAGGAGATTAATAATCAGTGACTGCAATAGAATTTCTACATGGTATCAGAGCTTTGTTGAGGGTAGAAAAGGTTTACCCTAAGCAAAGGAAAGAAATTTGAGTTTGACCTTTTTCGAGTTATTGTTTTCCTTTATTTCTTTGAGATGGCCTCAGCAGGTTTGAGAGATCAGGACAGATTGGATGGTGCCTCAAATTTTGGTGTCTAGAAAGCCAGAATTTCTTTATTGCTGGAAGAGAATGGTATCAAGGAATATGTTACTAGTACTGTAGCTGTACCTACAGATCCAATACAACTTGCAGCATAGAAGAAGGATGATGCCAAGGCGAGGAGGATAATCCTTGATGGTGTCAAGGACCATGTTGTTCCACATATTGCAGAGTTAGATACAGCGAAGAAGATGTGGGACGCCATTCTGAATCTGTACCAGAATGCTACCACTAACTGGAAGCTGATTCTCAGAGAAAAATTGAGGAACACCCGAATGAACAAAGGAGAAGATGTTACAAGTTACCTCACCAGGCTTAGACTTGTCAAGGACGAGTTAGCAGTTGTTGGAGATAAGCCAAATGAAGATGAGCTAGTAAGAATAGCCCTAAATGGGTTTTCTAAGTAGTGGGATGTCTTTGTTCAAGTTATTAATGGACGAGACACCTTACCAAGTTGGGATCGACTTTGGAGTGATTTCACTCAAGAGGAGCTTAGACTAAGCCTTGTCAATGGAGCCAACAATAAGAGTCAGAAAAGTGAGGTAGAACAAGAAAATGTTGCCCTAGCGGGAAAGGGGAAAACAAAGAAGGGATCTAGCAAAGGAGCAAATTCTCAAATTGAAAAGAAGAAGAAGGACCTATCTAAGGTCAAGTGCTTTGGTTGTCACGAGTTTGGCCACTATGTCAGCGATTGCCCACAAAGGAAGAAAGATAAGAAGGGAAAGAACCAAGTGGCAGCTTTAGCAAGTGCAGAGGAGCTCTCTAGTAGATTGGAGGATGAGTTTGCACTCATAGCCTATATGATTAGCTCAACCTCACAGAGTGTCTGGTATATAGACAGTGGGGTGTCATTTCATATGACAGGAGTTCGAGAGTACTTCTCCAGCTACAAGGAGGAGAACACCAGAATCCAGATCTCTATGGGGAACTTGTCCAAGCTCAACTCAGTTGGGAAAGGGACTGTTCAGCTTTAGAGGGAGAATGGAAAGGTAATTCCTCTTCATGATGTGTTGCATGTGCCAGGCTTAGGTATGAATTTGGTTTCTGTATCTGTCCTTCAAGATAAAGGGTATAATGTTCTCTTTAGAGGGATGCATGTTTTGATTAAGCATAAAGATTGGAAATCACCTGTATCTATTGGAGTTAGGAGTGGTCGCCTTTATAGGTTATAGTTTGATACTCCTAAGGCACTCATGAGTTGCAATAACCCTAGAGATCTTGGAGAGCTATGGCATAGGAGGATGGGCCATATTCATCATGGAGCACTTAGATTGCTTCGTGAGACGGTGACAGGTGTTCCAGAGGTGAGCACAGAGCATGATGATGTATGTAAGGGATGTGTGTTGGGAAAGTTTGCGAAAGCATCTTTTCCAAGGAGTGACACCAGATCTATGGGTGTTCTTGATCTAGTACATTCAGATGTATGTGGACCAATGTCGACAAAGTCTCTTAGAGGATATGAGTTTTATGTTACCTTTATTGATGATTTCTCCAGGAAGACCTGGATATACTTCTTGAAGACCAAGGATGAGGTTTTCAGTCACTTCCAAGAGTTCAAGGCTCTTGTGGAGAACTCAACAGGAAGGAAGATAAAGGTTCTTCGGTCAGACAATGGAGGCGAGTACAAAGGAAATGACTTCTAGGATTTCTGTACTAGAGAAGGAATCAAGAGAGAGTGGATTGTTCCTTACAATCCACAGTAGAATGGAGTTGCTGAGAGGAAGAACCGTTCTATTTCGGAGGCAGCAAGGGCTATGCTACATGACCAGGACATGCCCCGCTACTTATGGGCAGAAGCGTGTAGTACAACAGTCTACATTCAGAATAGGGTTCCACACAAGGTACTAGGGAAAATGACACCAAAGGAGGCTTTCACGAGGAAGAAGCCAGATGTTGGTCACTTCAGGATATTTGGGAGTTTGGCATATTGCCTTATTCCTGGAGACACACGTACCAAGTTAGATCAGACTGCAGAGAAGGGGTACTTTGTTGGGTATAGTGAAACTTCAAAGGCATATAGGATGTTCATTCCAGGGACTAGAAGAATTATTGTCAGACGCGATGTCAAGTTCATGGAGGACAAGGCATTTAGAAGATCCAAAGATTTGCCAGCAGATGATCAGAATGAGCAGCCAACGAAAGCTCCAAGTCCAAGTCAAGGACAACAAAGCTCAAGTATAGTTACTAGTACAAGCATAGACTCAGGTAGTGAAGATTCACAGAGTATGGAGCAACTGGTGCAGCAAGATATGCATCTAGATGATATAGAGGTTGATATTTCATCCTCTACAGTTGGCAGTAGGAACCATGAGGTTCAAGACATACAAAGGGATACTCAGGAGTCTGTGGGAGCTCCTAGGAAGAGTACAAGATAGAGGAGACAACCAGCCAAGATCAATGACTATGTGGCATTAGTCAGCCAGTTGGTAGATAGTGAACCTTCCAACTATCAGGAAGCTGCAAAGCATCAGGTATGGCAAGATGCTATGGTTGAGGAATATAACTCAATAATGTAGAATGATGTATGGGAGGTAGTGCCTAGACCAACTGATAGAGCAGTAGTTGGATCGCGCTGGATCTTCAAGATAAAGCATGGTGCAGATGGTAGCATCAAGAAATATAAGGCGAGGTTTGTGGCCAAGGGGTTCTCTCAGAAGGAGGGAATAGACTATGAGGAGACATTTGCTCCTGTGGCCAGGTATACTTCTATATGAGCTGTAATCTCATTTGTAGCACAGATGGGATGGCAGATCCATCAAATGGATGTCAAGACAGCATTCCTTAATGGAGAATTGAAGGAGGAGGTATACATAGAACAACCAGAAGGCTTTGTAGCACATAGCAAAGAGACCCACGTGTGCAGATTAAAGAAAGCCTTATACGGACTCAAGCAGGCTCCCAGAGTGTGGTATGAGTACATTGATACATACTTTCAGGAAATGGGCTTTGTGAAGAGTGAGGCTGATGCGAACCTCTACTACTTGGTGGTTGGGGGTGAGGTTCTCATTCTTGTTCTATATGTGGATGACTTGTTTCTTACTAGTGCACTAGGGCTCATAGAGGATTGCAAGAGGGACCTTGCAGAAGAGTTTGAGATGAAGAATTTGGGGATTATGCACTACTTTCTAGGCATGGAGGTGTGGCAGACTAATGGAGAGATTTTCCTTGGTCAAGGGAAATATTGCATTGAAATCTTGAAGAGATTCGAGATGGAAGATTGCAAAGCCATGTCTACACCCATGATCACTAATTGGAGGAAGGTAGATGCATCCAAGGAAAAGGATGTTGATCCCACCCTATACAGGCAGTTGATTGTTTCACTCATGTATTTGGTCAACACCAGGCCAGATATAGCCTTTGCAGTAAACTCTCTTAGTCAGTTCATGGTAGAGCCAAAGAGAGTGCATTGGATAGCGGCTAAGCATGTGTTGCGTTATCTTCATGGTACAGTTGAGTACGGGATCAGATATGTTCGAGGTGAAGGTATCAAGTTGATAGGCTATACTGATGCAGATTGGGCAGGCAGTACAACGGACAAAAGGAGTACTTCAGGATGTTGTTTCAGCTTGGGATCAGGAGTTGTTTCTTGGTTCAGCAGGAAGCAAAAATCTGTGGCCTTGAGTTCATCAGAAGCAGAATACATAGCAGCCAGCATGGTGACGTGTGAAGCTATATGGCTTCGGAAGTTGCTAGTAGCCTTGTTTGGTCAGAAGGTTGAGACTACAGTGATACACTACGACAATCAGAGTTGCATCAAGTTGACTGAGAATCCAGTGTTTCACGATAGATCGAAACATATAGACATCAGGTATCACTTCATCAGGGATTGTGTACAGAGGGGGATTGTTCAGCTACAATACATACCTACAGAGGAGCAGGTAGCAGACATTCTAACAAAGGCTTTGGGGAAGGCAAAATTCATCTTCTTTAGAGATAAGATGGGTGTCGTGCAGAATAGCTTCCTCACTAAGAGGGAGTGTTAATTATGGGTAGCTTGGACAACTGTTTGTCCTTACCCAAAAATAACAGCATTAGTTATGGGTAGTTTTGGACAGCTGTTCGTCCTGACCTAGAATTAGAAAATGGTTGTTTTTGTCAAACAAGTATTGTTAGGATAAAAACAATTGTTATTTAATAGTGGCTCTTTTTAGGTGACACCTCATAGCCAAAATTAGTAATTGGTTATTGAGTTGTCTTGATCTCAGCCGCTGGTTTGAATTAATCTTGGCCGTTGGTTTTCCAACAGAGTAGTATAAAAAGGGGTCATGGGTCATTTGGAAAACAAGAACTCTTGAGAAGAATTTGCAGTGATAGCAAATAGTCTTGCAGTGTTAGCAAGAGGCGCAGTGATAGCATTGATATAGCAGTGGAGGATATCAGCAGGAGATATTAGGAGTTTGTCAGAGTTCTGCTAGTAAGAGGCAAGGAATTCTTTTGTAATTCTTATATTGCTGAAGATTAATATATTTTCCATCTGTAGAACTAGTTTTCCCTTAGGGGTTTTTCCAGGGACGGTTGTCCAAAAATATTGTGTCCTTGTGTTGCTTATTCTTTCCGTATTTTTTTTTAGGGAAGTTGCAGTTGTGTTATTTTTCGATATTCAGTTGTAAATTTATTTTCAGCAGTTAAATAATTTTTATGAGATAGGAGATTAATAATCAGTGACTGCAATAGAATTTCTACACACCAGGCCCCTTGCTCGTGCCACCCGAATCCACTGAGGGTTGAGCTGTGGGAGGATATTACATTCCACCAAAAACAAGGTTGTATGTGAACATTTGGGCAATCGGAAGGGATGAAAGTGTTTGGGAAGATGCTCTAGAATTCAAGCCCGAGAGATTTATTGGATCAAGCATAGATGTGAAAGGCCACTAGTTTGAATTGCTGACTTTCGGAGCAGGAAGAAGTGGATGCCCTGGGATTCCTATGGGCCTTGCTAATGTTTACTTGGTTCTGGCTCAGCTCATAGACTGCTTTGATTGGAGTGCAGAGGGTGATTTGGATAGGGATGAAGAGTTTGGATTGACCCTACCAAAGAAGAGTCCTCTCTCTGCTCTTCCTTCGTGGAGGCTCACCACCGATGAGCCACTATAACTTTGGATACACTTGGGAAACAAGCTACTAATATAGACATATAAACTATCCTACTATCTTTGTAATTGCACCTTTATGTGGAAAGGCTGCTAATATAGATAAATAGTCATGGTACCACTGTAATTGTTCTTTATGTGGAAGGTTAGCTATTAATATTCTATTACTGTGGTTGTATCTTTATGTAAAAGGTACTGCACCATTGAAATTGCTGGAACTTTCACTATTAATTTAGACATATAAACCATCCTACTACCTTTGTAATTGCATCTTTATGTGGAAATGCTGCTAATATACACATATAATCATGGGATGTCATGGGCTTAGAGCTTTAACCCGAGCGGCATTGGTAATCAGCTCATGCAAGTTGGATCGCTCTCTGCACCAGTCAATCCTAGACTACGCCTATCCCAAATTTAGGAGAACCATTTAGTAGTATTTCGATTTCAACCCAAAACAATGCAAATCAATATAGAACAAAAAGTATAAGAGGCAACACAAATTTCTTATGTTATTCAGCAATCCAACCTTACATGATAAAAAGCCAAGTTGTGCTCCAGCAAGTAGGTTAGGCTACGCCGAAAATGCCTACATTGTTCATAGTTAACAAGTATTCTTAACCTCGTCCCTAAGACCAATGCTAGTCTGAACCCAAGACTCAGCCTGATCCACACAATAAAGCTTGTCGCAACAAAGAAACCTTCAGCTAGCTCCTCACTCGCTCTCTCACATTTCCTTTGGCAACTCACCTCTTCAACTCAATTGCACTTTTCTTCACTACTTAAGCTAGCTCCCACAGCTCACTTATAAAGGTGCACTGCCACACTTGCCCTCGGATGTTGCAAAGCATCCACATCATTAGATCACATCACACAACTCATAAAATTCACCAGAGAGTGTGATTCACTTTTCACACCTCGAGTTCACCAACCTGCTCTATAGGTCTTGATTTATCCAACTCGAATCACCCCGCACACGTAACTAACATGGGACCAATAATGGATGTGACCTATCCGATCCGCATGAGTTAAATTATATTTGCCATCAGATTATGATCCACTCCAACTTCCCTGCACTTTGGCCATTGCGCACCCATCTGAATGCAAAGTAAGGCAGACCTAAAAGCTCAACGGTCAACTCAACCACCAAGGCAAAGTCGTCTTCATGTCAGACGTTACACCTTCCCCCACCTAAATCATGGTGACGCCCTCGAGGTCGATGCACCTTCTGTCTCCAAGATGCATGAGAGGTACTAAATGTAACTTAGTTATGTTGAGACGAGTTCCCCTGAAGGAACTCCAAAATCTTCTCGTCATCTCTCCACAAAGTCTCACCTATTTCCCAAGAAGCTTCCTCATGAGTCAAGGCTTCCCAAATCAAAAGGAACTCACGAATCATCCTCCTTCCATAAGCTCTCGACCACATCGCCAAAACCTATCCAACTTGCCTGTTTGGATTATCTACCACATTGGTCGATCCCTGATTTGGAATGTTCCTCACCAAATCCTCTTCATCAGGATGATAAGCTCAGAACTGAGATACATGGAACATAGGGTGCACACTCAGATGTAAGGGGAAATTCAATTTATAGGCGACTCGACCAGCTCTCTGCACAAATTCAAACGAACCATCCCATCTCCTCACTAGCGAAGCATTCAAACCCTTAGGAACTTTGAACTAGTTTGGATCCATCCATAGCAAAACCTCATCACCAACATTAAATTCTAACTTTCTCCTCTTTTCATCCGTAAACTTTTTCATTTGGTTTGCAGCCTTAGTGAGATGATATCTCGCTAAGTCAACTCGCTCAATTCATCTCTTAACGAGTTCTTCTGCATCCATGTTACTAGCCTGGTATCCCTACATCACTGTATGTGGAGTGAGTGGTTGCTGCCCTATAGCCAACTCAAAAGGACTATATTTTGAAGAACCACTTTAATGCAAATTATAACTAAATTGGGCCATATCCAACAATCTTGGCCAATTGCTCTGATCGAATGCAATGAAATGCCTCAAGTAGTCTTCCAACAGCACATCGATCCATTCAATCTCCCTATTAGTATGAGAATGGAAGCTAGTGCTCATCAACAAACCCGTTTCAATCAACTTAAATAGTTCGGACCAAAATTTTGAAGTGTACCTCGAATCCCAATTGCTCACAATACTCAAAGGAACTCCCCAATTCTTTACAATATTCCTAAAGAAATAGTCTGTTGTTGTCTCGACTGAATAAGGTTGTTGGCAAGGTATGAAAACTACATACTTGCTAAAGCGATCCACCGCAACCATGATACTAGTGAATCCATCCACATTAGGCAACTAAGTAATGAAATCTAGACTGACACTCGCCTAGGGTCTCACCGAAACTGGTAAAGGCTGCAACAAACCTCTTGGTTGCAAGTTTACCACTTTATCCTACTGGCAAGCGAGACAAGTTCTCACATACTACTCAACATCATCTCACATACTAAACCCATAAAACCCCCTTTCGAGCAACGTCGTTGTCCTCTTCTAGCCTAGGTGTCCCACCCAAGTTGAATCATGGTACTCATGTAGCATTTCTTTCCTCAACTCTCTCCACTTTGGGATGTACAACTTGCTCTCGATGTAATACAACAACCCTTCCTTCAAGAAAAACTTCCTTGTTCATCCAGCCTCGAGTTGGAGTATAATCTAGTGAGCTTGAGAGTTATTCTCCAAACCTTCACAAATCCAATCCATCACTTCCTCAGCAAGTGCATCCTGGCTGGAACCTTCCCCCAAAGTCTACAACACGCCAAGTTGAGGTTTCCTGCTCAATGCATCTACAACAACATTATACCTACCAGGGTTATACACATGTTCAAAATCAAATTCAACTAAGAACTCCTACCATCTAGCTTGCTTTGGCATCAACTTCACCTGATTTTTGAAGTAGGTGGAGTTGATATTATCCGCCTTGACCAAAAATGGAACACTTAACAAATAATGCCTCCAAATTCGCAAGCAATAGACAATAGCGGTCTTCTCCTTCTTGTGGGCTGAGTAGTTCTGCTCTCTGTCATTCAATTTATGGAATTCAAATGCAACTAGGTGCACAGTCTACATAAGGACACCGCCAATCGCATAGTTGGATGCATCTGTCTGAACTTCAAAGGGTTCACCATACCTTGACAAAGCTAACACTGGCTCCACAGTGTGCTTTCTCTTCAATAGCTCGAATGCCTCTCGTTGTCGGTCACCCCATTTCCAACCCTTATTCTTCTTCAACAAATCCGTCGAGGGTCCTACAATCTTAGAGTAGCTAGCCACAAACTTCCAGTAGTAATTAGCTAGCCCAAGAAACTGATGCACTTCGTGCACATTCCGCAATGGCTCCCAATCCTGAATCGCTGCAAGCTTTTCTATATTTGGTCAGATTTTCCCATGTCTGACTATGTGCCCAAGTAATGGCATTTCATCTTGTGCAAAGACGCAATTATCCTTCTTGACAAAGAGGCCATGCATCTTGAACAAATTGAATACCTCAAGAAGGTGCTCCTTATGCTCTACCAGCATCTTGCTCTAGACCAAGCTGTCATCCAAGTACAAAACAACACACCAATCCAATAGAGGTTTGAAAATGTCGTTCATCAAAGTACTGAATGTAGCAGGGGCATTTTTCAAGCCAAAAGGCATGACAAGAAACTTGTACCACCCATATCGAGTTGTGATGGTTGTCTTTTCTTCATCACCTGGTGCAATCCGAATTTGGTAGTATCCCTATCTCAAATCCAACTTAGTGAAGTACCTACCTCCACAAGTCTATCAAATCTATTCGCAATAAGAGGAAGATGATACTTATTCTTTATCACTAGCTTGTTCAAAGCTTGATAATCCATGCAGAATCACAAGGTTCCCTCTTTCTTGCGTTGAAACAACATAGGGGCAGCATAGGGAGAGTGTGATGGTTGCAAGAAGCCCACCTTGATGAGTTCCATCAACTGCTTCCTCAATTCTACCATCTCGACTCCTGACATTCAATACGGAGCTCATGCAGGTGGCCTCACTCTAGCCTCCCGCTCTATCCTATGATCCACATGTCACCTCGATGGCAATGTTGCACGTAACTTATCTGACATCACATTGATGAATTCTTCCAAAACTTCACAAACAATAGAGGTGTTCGAAGTCCCAAAAGAATCTCCTTCATCCCATCTGCCAAGTAAAGCCGCCAAAAATAATTCATTGCTGCCTTTCCTTCCAGCCCCCTTCAAACTCAATGCACTCAAGATTCAGTCTTAATCGTTGCAACGCACTGTAGGAATCATACATGGCTTCGTTGGATCCAACATCATTATGTAGCTAAGATGGGGTCCTACAACTGTTGCAGCTTGCCTCAAGAATTCTTGCCCCAAGATGAGGTTGAAATCTTTCATGTCAATCGCCACAAGATTCATAGGTGCTTTCTAAGAACCAATCCGCATCACAGCATTCCAGATATCACCACTTACTTTTTGTGTGGGTGCATTCACTGCCTTAAAACTCATCTAAGTAGGATCCATCTTGAGCCCCAACACCTTAGCTCAGCTCACCGATATGTGATTATGAGTAGCACCAGAATTGACCATCGCCATAACTTTCTTTCCACCAAATAATGCCTTGACATAGGACAAATCATGTCAAGTCACACTATGCTCTTTCGATTTCTACATAGTATTCAAAAACTATAGTACCCCTATCTCAAATACTTTCATGTCATCCGCTAACAAGGAATTCACCTGAGCCTTCTCTGGACACTCACGTACCTAGTGGTCAGGTTGCCCACAAATAAAGCAGTTTCAATCTCGTGCCACCTTCTCTTTCGCAGGAGCATAATCTTTGGATTTCTATGGAGTGTTCCCTTCACTCTTTCCTTTGCCCTTTTTATCACAACCTTTCTAGTTTTGATTGTTTTTCTGCCCACTCTTCTTGAATCTGAAGGGTTGACGTCGCTCCGCACCATCAGACTTCACCCCACCAAATCCTTTGGCAGCATCGCCCTTGTAATCCAATCTAAGCCACCTGCAATAGTTATTGCCTCAGTGAGAGTCTTCATCTTTTTTTGCTGCAGCTCCTCGGCAGCCCAAGGCTAAAGATTCTTCATAAACAAATATAGCTTCTCATAAACATTTAGTTTGGTGCACTCCAGATCCAACACTTGAAAAGCACGAACATAATCATAGATCTTGCCTAAGTGTTTCAGCTCATCAAACCAAGCTCAAATAATCTATTTGGAATTCCTCAAACAGAATTCATCTTGGAGAACTGCCTTCAGCTCGAGCCAAGTTTTCATCAATCTCAAGGGCTTCCTAGCTCGCTCAACATCCAAATGAGTGTGCCACCAAAGTTTTGCACTTCCTATGAAGCACGATAAAACCTTCTTCATTTGTGCCTCATTGGTCAATTTAGGAGAGCTAGAAAAATATTTCTCCACATCCCAGAAGAAGTTATGCAAAGCCTTATCATCGCGATCTTCATCATACACACCGATTTTTAGAGATGTCTTCAACACTTGAGTTCCACCTTGCAACAATGCACTATGAAGTGATTGGCACTCCTTTAGGAACTTCACCTCTTCCTTTAGGATGTCGACCTGCTCAGCCAGCTTACTCAGCTTCTCATGATTCACGGAGTAACCTGCCTCACAATTAATAAATCGATCTTCCAAGTTAGCAACTTCCATTATGTCAAGTCGCTGCTCATGATCTTGCAACCAGTCACAAGAATGCTGAGATCCACGCCTAGTATTCACATTCACATTTTGTTCCTGTGTCACATCATCAGGATCCACCATGGATAAAGAAGCACTACTAATCTGCTCTGCTACCAACTATCACGGGCTTAGATTTTTAACCCACATGGCACTAGCAATTAGCTCGTTCAAGTTAGATCGCTCCTTGCACCAGTCAATCCCAAGCTACACCTTCTCCAAAATTTAGTAGAACTTTTTAGTAGTATTTCAATTTCAACTCAAAACAATGCAACTCAATATAGAGCACAAAGTATAAGAGGCAACACAACTTTCTTATGTCATTCAGCAATCCACCATTACATGATACAAAGCCAAGTTGTGCTCTACTGAAAATGCCTAAATTGTTCATAGTTAACAAGTATTCTTAACCTCGCCCCTAAGACCAATGGTAATCCTAACCCAAGACTCAACCTGATCTACACAATAAAGCTTGCCAACACAAAGAAACCTTCAGCTAGCTCGTCACTCACTCTCTCGCATTTACTTTTGCAACTCGCCTCTTCAACTCTCTTGCACTTCTCTTCACTTCTTAAGCTAGCTCCTGCAGCTCACTTATAAAGGCGTACCTCTAGGCTCGCCCTCGGATCTCACAAATCATATGCACCATTATATCACATCCCATGGCTCACAAAATTCACCAAAGAGCACAATCCTCTTTTCACACCTTGAGTTCACAAACCCGATCTATAGGTGTTGACCTATACAACTCGGACCACCCCGTGCACGTAACCAACATGGGACCAATAATGGATGCAACCTATCTGATTCACATGAGTTGAATTATTTCTGCCATCGGGTTATGATCTGCTCCAACTTCCCCGCACCTGGGCCATTGTGCACCCATCTCAATGCAAAGTAAGGCGGACCTTGTAATGTCCCCACTTTAGCAGTTGACCAAGTGTATGTGTGTTATCCTATCTCTACATGGTCCCGAGGGCTAACGAAGGGTTTAAGGGGATCCTGGAGTGTTTTGGCCTAGTCATTTCCAGTTTGGGCCAAAACGGAGTTGATTTACTTAGTTTCAGGCATACTTACTATTTTTAGTAAGTCAGCAAGACACAACAGAGACTAGTTTTGGTGATTGGATTTGATACTCCTCGACGAGAGCTTTCTGACGAGCTATCACTCGCACTATTTGGAGTCCGATTGCTAATATATTTTAATGCTTGAAGTGTTATTAAAGTAACATTTAATTTAATTGTAAAATATTAAAGTGTTACTTTAATATTTATTTTATGGGGATGTGTGCAAATCAAAGGGGCACCCAAGGGAGACATAAGTGAATATTTTAATATGTTTTATATTGCACATCTTTTATCCCACATTGCTCAAGTGAGTTGGGTCAACCCTTGGAGAAAGAATAAAAGGAAGCATTTGTGGCTTCATTTAACAGATTCGTTCTTGGCATTAGAGGACATCTATCCTCTCTTGTGACATTCTAGACATCATTCCCTTGGGGTTTGGCCTTTGGAATCCATTGCTATCAGCTTCATTAACAGGTAGATTGGGTGCATCTCCAACTATAGGCAGATTTGGTGTTTTGCTCATACCTTCTCCACTTCTTGACCAATGCTTATGCCATTCTGAAGAGATGATTTTATGAAGATATTGGACTGATTGAAGACTAATTAATATCGTAGTAGTACTGTAGTGCATCACTATTCACATTACTTTAGCATGGCACTATTCACGCTACTGTAGTGCGACACTATTCATGTTACTATAGCATGACATTATTCATGTTACTATAGCAGCAAGATGGGAAGTCATTGCTGGAATATTATGTCAAAAATGCTAGAGTATTTAGTGAGTTGAAAAATCTACTATGTATTTGATTTTAATAATTTTGGAAATAATATCATATCAACAGTAGTTCAATCTTCATGTTGCATATTATTGTAATTTCCTTCTAGTTCATCTTATGTGATTTCAAATCTATGCAAAGACTTAAAAACAAACAAACATTTCATTTTTGAAGCTATAAGGGGATTTAAACATTAAATGAAGAAATAAGGAGTTGGATGCAAACTGTTTGACTAAATTCCTATCAGTAGTTGGTTTAGTTTTTGGGCATTCTAGGGTGTCCATTATAGTGATATTAGAGCTTGTTTTTCCTACCATCCTGTGAGGGTTTCATACGTCCAGCACATTAGTATTACTTGAGGAGAAACAGGTCAAACACAAACTTATAGAATTCACCAGAGATTGAAGAGGAGGGTGACCCTTTTTCAGCACCAACCATGCGTGACAGAGATGGGGAAAGGGGAGAACCTAGCACTAGGGAGATGCTTAGTGATCTTGCTAGGGGTCAGAGGGAGCTCCAGGCTACATTGTAGCAGATGGCTATAGCATTTACACAACATTTGATGAGAGCAGATCAAGGCAATAATGCCAAAAGAGGTAATAATGGCAACCAAGGTAATAATGGCAACCAAGGTAATAATACCAATCAGGGTAATAATGCTAATTAGGGAGGTGGACAGGGTAATGGAGGTAATGGAGATGCATCAGTTAACAGGGGAACCAGGACATACACTAAAGCAAGTTCTTCTACTACGAGACCACTCATGCCACAGTTTCCTCCAAGACAGAATGACCAGAATAATGTCGGTCCTACACAGCAAGAGATTCAAGATATGATTATGGATGATTTGAGGGACTCTAGCCCTGAGTTACAGGCTGAGATGACATTCAGGGAATATATGGATGTTAGACTCAAGAATATGCCCATGAGAGGAAACTAACAATAGAATTATGAGATGAGGAAGAAGTTGGGAAAGTTGTCTATTCCATACTATGATGGTACAGGGAAGGCTTCAACATGGACATGGGTCCAGAAATTAGATACTTATTTTCAACTTAATCCCATGCTTAAGGAGGATGCGATTAAGTATGTTGCATTGCACTTGGATGGGAGTGCACATGAGTGGTGGCACCATGGTATGGTCACATTGGGCCATAATCAGATAGACACATACGCAGAGTTCACTGAGAGGTTGATTGATAGGTTTGATACGAAGGATCCAGAACTCCATTTCAAGGAGTTAGCTCAGTTGAGACAGTGGGGTCCTATCGACAGTTACATCTCAGATTTCTAGAGACTATTAGTGTTGGTTATAGAAATTTCAGAGAGGAGGTTGATTGTACTGTTTGTGGATGGATTGTCAGAGCCTCTTCGAGGTTGGGTGAAGGGACATCATCCCCTCACATTGCAGGATGCCATTCGGAAGGCAAGAGATCTTGCACCTTCCGCTTCTAGGAGTAAGTTGACTCCTAAGGATCCGCACTTCAAGAAGGATAAGGATAATAAACCTCTACATAGGGATTCTCAGCCTTAAAAAAAGAATCAAAGAGGTTAGACAATGAGACACTGAATGAGTTGAGGTAGAAAAAACTATGTTTTCAGTGTAGGGAACCATGGGATTTATCTCACAAGTGTCCTCTGAAGGCTAAGGCCAACCAGATGAAGTAATTCTCTACTGAGGAGTCACAGTCAGAGGATGAGGAGTAGCAGTTAGAGTTTGATGGTGCGAGCAGTGCCACTGAGGAGGGTTCAGGGAATGAGAAGTCCCTAGCTAGATTGACAGGTGCTCAAAAGGCAATTACTTTTAAGGTGCATGGCACCATATAGGGACAGAAGGTGGTTGCTTTGTTGGACACTAGGGCCACACATAATTTCATAGATTCATAATTAGTGGCTAGGAGAGGGTGGCAAACTGAAGAACATTCAAGATTTTGAGTCATGGTAACTAGTGGTCACAAGTTACTATGCACACAGAAGATTACAAATCTTCGCATCAGATTGGGAGATGTTTATGAGCTCCAAGATGAGTTCTATGTTGTGGACATGGGTGATTATGACATTATCTTAGGGATGATTTGGATGACATCATTGAGAGAGTTTACTCTCAACATGGAGAGTAGAGATGAGGTTCCAACATGAGGGCAGGACTGTGGTACTTAGAGGATTATCAGATGGCAGTTGTAGGGTAGTTTCTCTGAGGAGAATGGAGAGGTTTCTCAGACATGATGATGTTGAGTGGACAACAAAGTGCTTGATTATGCCAGCATCACCAGAGCCACAGGTTAAGAGTCATCTTCCTGATATGCAGGACATCCTTGATAGACATGCCAAGGTATTTGGTAGTATTCCACATGGCGTTCCTCTAGATAGGGGGATAGAGCATGTCATTGAGTTAGAAGAGGGGGATAAGCCCATTATGATCACACCCTATTTTCATCCAATTAAGTACAAGGATGAGACAGAGAAAGCCATCAAGGAGTTGTTGGAGATGGGGCACATTAGGCCAAGCAAAAGCCCTTTTGCTTCAGCAGTTGTTTTGGTTAAGAAGAAGGATGGAACAATGCGCATGTGCATTGACTACAGGACCTTGAACAAGAAAACCATTAAGAACAGGTACCCCATTCCAAGGATAGATGAGCTGATAGATGAGATATATGGGGCATGCTTCTTCACAAAGATAGATTTGAGATCAGGGTATCATCAGATCAGTATGAGGGAAAAGGACATTGAGAAGATAGCTTTTTGATGTCACTATGGTCATTTCGAGTTTCTGGTTATGCCATTTGGGCTAACCAATGCTCCTGCTACTTTTCAGAGTTGCATGAACCAGATGTTCAGGGGGAAATTTAGGAGATTCGTTTTGATTTGCTTTGATGATATTTTTGTCTTTAGCAAGACATGGGAGGAGCATTTGCAGCATCTTGAGGAGGTGCTATCTATTTTGGAGAGAGATTCACTATATACCAAGGAGTCTAAGTGTGAGTTCGGGATGACAGAGATTTTGTACCTTGGTCATATTATCAATGCAAAGGGAGTCCAGGTGGATCCTAAAAAGATTAGAGCTATTGTTGATTGGTCCACGCTTACGAACCTTACTCAGCTTAAGGGGTTCTTTGGCTTATGTGATTTTTATAGGAGGTTTGTTAAGGGATTTTCTCAAACAGCTGCTCCCTTGACAAATTTTACAAAGGAGGGGGCCTTCATGTGGACAAGGGCAACATAGAGGTGTTTTGAGCATTTCAAGCAGGTGATGTCTTCATGTCTATTTCTAGCTCTACCCGAATTCATGAAGCCTTTTGAGCTTCATTGTGATGCATTGGGTGATGGGGTTGGAGTAGTATTGATGCAGGAGAAGCACCCCATCGCTTTTGAGAGTAGGAAGCTCTAAGGTGTGGAGAGGAGCTATTCTATTTATGCTCGTGAGATGTTGGCCATCATGCATGCCTTGGCTAAATTCCAATCCTACTTGGTTGGAGGGAAGTTTGTGATCAAGACAGACCACAACAGCATAAAGTATTTCATGAGCCAGCGAGACTTGAATGACAGGTAGCAGAAGTGGGTCACTAAATTGTAGGCTTATGACTTTGACGTTGAGTTTGTCAAAGGGGAGAAGAATGTAGTAGCTGATGCCTTATCTAGGAGACCTCACATTTGTGCTCTTGCAGAGATTACAGGAGATTGGAGGGATAAGATTATAGCAGAGTATGTTAGAGATACTTGGGATTCTAGTTTGATTTCAGGTACTATACAAGATGATCGCTATGAGGTGATAGATGGATTGATCAGATTTCAGGACAGGGTTTATTTGATTCCGTCATCATAGTTGAGAGAGGCAATACTGAGGGTATTTCATGATGCGCCTATAGCTGGGCATCCAGGGGTCTTCAAGACCTATAGGCAGATCCGAGAGTGGTTCTCATGGAGGGGGCTGAAGGATGATGTTCAGAGGTATGTCAGGAAGTGTGCAGTTTGTCAGCAGAATAAGGGAGAGCACATGTTTCCTGTAGGTTTACTACAACCCTTGCCCATTCCGGATAGGAAATGGGAAAGCATTTCTATGGACTTCATCACTGGTTTACCACGAGTGCAGGGAAGAGATTGTATTTATGTGGTGGTAGATAGATTGACGAAGTTTGCTCACTTATTTGCTATTCCTTCTTCTTACACAGCAGCTCAGGTGGCAGATTTGTTCTTCAGAGAGATTTTTAGGTTGCATGGGCTACTGAGATTTATTGTTAGTGATAGGGATAGCAAGTTCATGGGTGCCTTTTGGCAGGAGTTGTTCAGGCTATGCGGTACAAATCTTACACCTGGTACGAGCTACCATCCTCAGATAGATGGGCAGACGGAGATAGTAAATAAATGGGTGGAAGGTTATTTACAGAACTATGTGACTACACAGCAGAGAGCTTGGGTCAGGTGGTTACACATGGGGGAGTATTGTTACAATACCACATATCACATGACCATCAGGATGACTCCATTTATGGCATTGTATGGGTATGAAGCACCAAGCTTCATGGATTTGGCTTTGGGGGATAGGAGAGTGCCCAAAGCCAAGGATCTGTTGCAGGATAGTCAGGATATCTTGAGAGCGCTCAAGGAGAATATACAACAGGCTCAAAATCAGTAGAAGTTGTATACTGACCAACATAGGGTAGAGCATAGTTTCGAGGTGGGGGACATGGTGTATTTGAGGCTACAACCATATAGGCAATCATCGCTCAAGAGGAGCGGAGCAAAGAAGCTGAAGCCTAGATTTTATGGTCCCTACAGAGTGATTCACAGAGTGGGCAAAGTCACCTATGAGCTTGAGCTTCTAGAGGGTAGTCGGGTACACAATGTATTTCATGTGTCTATTCTTAAGAAAACCATTGGTCAGAGTGTAGTACCTTCTGTAGATTTACCCCCTTTGGATGAGGAGGGGAAGCTCATGTTAGTACCTGAGGCTATTCTGGACACCAGAGAGAGGAAATTCAGAAATAGGATAGTGAAGGAGCATTTGGTCAGATGGAGAGACCTGCCGGAGAAAGATGCTACATGGGAGAATGAGCAGGTGATACAGCAAGTTGGATTGAGATTGCTTAAGGACAAGCAATTTCAAGGGGAGCGGACTGTAATGTCCCCACTTTAGTAGTTGAACAAGTGTGTGTATGTTAGCCTATCTCTACATGGTCTCAAGGGCTAACAAAGGGTTTAACGGGATCTTGCAGTGTTTTGGCCTAGTCATTTCCAGTTTGGGCCAAAACAGAGTTGATTTACTTAGTTTTAGGCATACTTACTATTTTTAGTAAGTCAGCAAGACACAATGGAGGCTAGTTTTGCTAATTGGATTTGATACTCCTCGGTGAGAGCTTTATGATGAGCTATCACTCATGCTATTCGGAGTTCGATTGCTAATATATTTTAATGCCTAAAGTGTTATTAAAGTAACATTTAATTTAATTGTAAAATATTAAAGTGTTATTTTAATATTTATTTTATGGGGATGTGTGCAAATCAAAGGGGTACCCAAGGGAGACATAAGTGAATATTTTAATATGTTTTATATTGCACATCTTTTATCCCACATTGCTCAAGTGAGTTGGGTCGACCCTTGGAGAAAGAATAAAAGGAAGCTTTTGTGGCTTCATTTAGCATGTTGAATATGAGAAGAAATTGATGTGTGAGTTGCAGATCCGTTCTTGGCATTAGAGGACATCTATCCTCTCTTGTGACATTCTAGATGTCATTCCCTTGGGGTTTAGCCTTTGGAATCCATTGCTATAAGCTTCATTAACAAGCAAATTGGGTGCGTCTCCAGCTACAGACATATTTGGTGTTTTGCTCATACCTTCTCCACTTCTTGACCAATGCTTATGACAATTTGAAGGGATGATTTTATGAAGATATTGGACTGATTGAAGACTAATTAATACTGTAGCAGCACTATAGTGCAACACTATTCACGTTACGGTAGGACGACACTATTCATGCTACTATAGCGCGACACTATTCATGTTATTGTAGCACGACACTATTCATGTTACTGTAGCAGGAAGATGGGAAGTCATTGCTGGAATATTATGTCAAAAATGCTGGAGTATTTAGCGAGTTGAAAAATCTGCTATGTATTTGATTTTAATAATTTTTGAAATAATATCATATCAGCAATAGTTCAATCTTCATGTTGCATATTATTGTAATTTCCTTCTAGTCCATGTTATGTGATTTCAAATCTATGCAAAGACTTAAAAACAAACAAACATTTCATTTTTGAAGCTATAAGGGGTTTTAAACATTAAACGGAGAAATAAGGAGTTGGTTACAAACTGTTTGACTAAATTCCTATCAGCAATTGGTTTAGTTTTTGGGCATTCTAGGGTGTCCATTATAGACCTAAAAGCTCAACGGCTGACTCAAACACCAAGGCGAATTCAGATTCATTTTGGACATTACATGAGACCATTGTAATTGTTCTTTATGTAGAAGGTTCGCTATTAATATTCTATTATTGTGACTATACCTTTATGTAAAAGGTAAGGTAACACCACAACATTCTAATTGTTGGAAGGTTCACTATTGATATAGACATATAACCATCCTATTATTGTGGCTATACCTTTTTGTGAAAGGTTAGGTAACATCATAGCAATGTAATTGGTCTTGATGTGGAAGGTTATCTATTATTATAGACATAACCGTCCAATTATTGTGACCATATCTTACTATGAAAGGTTGGTTTAGAGAAAAATAAGTAATGGATATTTAAATAATATCAATTATTATATTTTTGTTAAATTTGTTTTCCTTTATATTGTCTTTTGTTATCTAATATTTTATTTCTTAATATGCAAGATGCTTGATACAACCAAACAAACACAAGATTTCAAAGTAGATTAAAATTTAAAAATATTTCAAGGTAAAAAGAAGTAAGAATGAGTTAGGCTAACATATTAGAGATATACATGTTTCTTTTTATTTTGTTAAATTTTTATTGTAGTTTTAAGGCACTCTATGTTTGATGCTTGATCTTTTATATATCTAATCTAGGTGGCGTCTTTGTTTGGCTCTCATTATTAGTTTGGATATGGTGAGACCACCACTCATTTGTATTGTTCTTAACCTCTCATTTCTAATCTTGTTTGAATTTTTTTTTTGTCACCTTGTCTATTTTTATTCTTTTGTGTTCTCTATTGATTAATATGGAAAAAAATAGTGAATTAATTTTTTTAGACAATATGAAATAGAATAATGTATAAGGTAAAATATTTCTTAAAATTAGATGGAGAATCACTTATAATTAAAAAGACGAACTATGTTCTAAATTTCTATTGAGATTTAGCTTCTCTTTTTCATTTTTATTGTGGACATGATCTAAACAACTCTTATGTACAACAAAATAAATTTTATGATCTTTTGACTTACGTTAGTGATCAAATTTATAATAATCAATATAGCTTTATGATTTCTACCAAACGTTATAGACCACAAAAAAGAACAAGTACATAGAAAATTAAATTAGAAACAAACACAAGATACCATGAGATAAATATAAAAGATTACATATAAAGATAAGAGTACTAAAAATATTAACTATTGCAATATAGAGACTACAATAATCTATTCAATCCACTAGTTTATTTTAATAATTATCATTTTTTTGGCACTACACAAGGTTTTTATATTTTAAAATAATCCTCCACCTTTGGTTTTATGTCAATTGAGAAACCATCAAGCCTAGATTTAATATTTTGACATCTAAGGGTGGTTACAAAGAACATTGTCAAAATGGTTTGTTTTTGTAATTTAGTAGTAAAATAGGCATTGATAATTCAAAATGAGCCCTCCAAATTTAGTTTAATGGTGATCAAGTAAGATTTTTCTCTTGGTAAAATTTATTTTAACTACCTATGAATTGATCACCAATAAAATAAAAAATTCTAGAAAATGGTTGATTTCTGAGGTCCTAGTTAGAGAACAAAATTACTTGATAAGTATAAATATATATATTTTTAAATTGTAGCCTCTAGACATTATTTAAGGTCATGGCAAAAAAATCATCATTTTGATTGGAATATATTTAAATGTTAATTTCACTTTTCTTAAATGAGAGTAATTAAAATAATAGTTTATTATTTATTTTAGCATTGGAGTTCAAATGGTCCTCCCTAACATCGATTGGCTGAAATTAAATTTCAATAGTTCATCTAAGGGTAACCTGGGTCAAGTGGATGGGGGTGGCATCATCAAGGAAAATAAAGGTAAGATGGCTCTATCTTGTGTAGTTAACCTTTTTACCCAAATCTCAAGTTTAGCAAAAGTGGCGACAACCTTTTATGGGATAGGTATTGCTAAAGATAGGGATGCAAAGAATTATCATTGAGGGTGATTCAAAAAATGTAATTATGATTCTTCATGGAGAAGTTATGCCATGGTAGACTACAAAAGATCTCATCAATAAATGTTGACATATTTTGCCTACTTTTGGCCATATAAGGCATACTCACACCCTAAGAGAGGGGAAGAAAACTACTAATAGGTTGGCCAATTTGGGCTATTTCACTAGCTCCCTTAAAATATGGACTAACTTGCATGAGATACCTAGAGATGTCTGTGTCGCAATCTAGGAGGACATAAAATCTAATGATTTGTAAAGATCCAAGGATTGCCTTTTTAATTTTAGTCCCTTTTATCATTTCCTGTAATCATTTTATGACAAGGAGATGGGTTTTTATATTTGGATAAAGGACTTATTTTCTATAATACTACTATTTGTTGTCTTTTTCATAATTTAGCTTTGTATTACCCTTTCTCAGTCACTTTCACTACTTTTCCTATGAACTGATTTACCATGGGAGGTGATCTCATCCAGACTGTGCTAGATAACTATGATAATTTCAAGCAAAATAATATTCTTTGGTTTATGATGGAGAGGGCAATCTGGCATCCTATGTGGAGGGCATGAAAGGCTTTAACCCTTCTCCTTTTTATTAGTTTCATTAGTCCTAAGATGATGGTAAAATTAGCGAAGGGAGTGTGGTTCTCACTATATAGATGAACTTTATTGGTACTACTACTGGGCTCTTAACTAAAGGTGTTACTTTCCCTAAGAAACCTAAAGGAAATTGCAAAGATGGATTGAATAGATTCTTGAGCACAAGAGAGAGGGTTCCTCGTCTACAAAATGGCTTCAATAGGGAGGACCTCCCAGATGAATTGAAGAACATTCCACTAGTTCTTATTGAATGCATTAGCCTAGATGACATGTATAAGAGATTCCACTCACATTTTTTTCCTATGTTAAATCATTTCAGACATGGTATTAGAATAAACTTTCCCTACTACAAATTTTCTTCCATTTGCCAGCTTGTAGGTACAACTAAGCTTTGGAAATGCTTCCCCTACAAACAAGTTTTATTCTGAGGCTCTGTAGTTTCAACTTGGTCATGTCCCTGGCTAGTGGGCCCTCTATAATTCCTCCTAGGTTCCTTCCTAACCTGACTCTATTCGTGGATCCATCCAATATCTTTGAGACCAATTACAAAGGTACCTCTAGTTTTGCGATGACCACTCCCATGTGAAAACTAGCTACATAGGTTAACCCTAACCACTCTACTGAAAGAATGAATATTGAATCGCAAGCCCCTCCTCAAAAGGAGAATTGAGACAAGGGGATGGTAATTGAAGAAATTATCTATGAGGACTCTACTACATCTTAGTCTACAGGCTCAGAATGTTTTAGCACCTTCAAATTTTGAAATTTTGAAGTGAATACTATAAGCATTTTGGCTGCAACACTTAGAAAATTACCCCTTTCAAATCTACTTGAATAGATTACTTTGGAAGGTCATAGTTTAAAATCGATTGAACATCATATCAAATTTATTGGTGGACATACTCACATGTCATAAGTAAGCCCACTCTCATGATTAAAAAACCCCTAGAATTAGATCTAGTAAGTTTTTGATACACTTAGTTCATGGCTTCTAGGAAGATTTTGTTGTCAAAACATTGCCATATTAGCCTAAGTTGCCCACTTTGACCATAAATATTTCACAACTTGTTTGTATTCATGAGGTTCCCCTTGGTAGTCTCATTCTCTTCATATTCATGAGTGCACATGTTCAATTCCATGAGCCCATGACTTGATTTGATATTTTTCCAAAGCCTAAAGTTCTCGATATTTAGTGAATTTTGATGGCTTCACTATTTCAAATTTGTCTCAAGATCTATCTTTGACCATTACTATTTTGCAACTTGTTGATTTTCATGGAGCCCTAGATGGTAGTAATATTATTGTGAGATTCATGAACACATCTGCTTAATTGTATAGCCTCAAGATCTAATTTGATATTGTTTCAATGTTGGAAGCAATTAGGATTTGAATTGATTTGAAAACTGCATTTTGTCAAATTAGCCCCGAAGGCCACTTTTGATCTTCAATATCTTGCACTCCAAGATCAATCACAACAAACTAGTTCACAATACAAATTTTCATACCATATGTCAATATGTTGGTTAAATCACAAGGTCTCATGATCAAGTTTGATGATCTTTTTAGGGCATTTCCAGATGCCATAGAGCCAATTTTGGTCACAAAACAAAGGTGTCAAAGATCAAAATCTAATGGTAATTCGTTCCATGTTTTGGTGCCAGGAACATGAAAACCCAGTCTTAGTTCTAATTTAATAATGATTTGAGGTCTAGTTGTTTGGAAACAAAAATTCTTTTAGCTAGACCCACAAAAGCACCCAACTTACACTAAGCCATCACCATGTCATTATTGAATTGGTTTTAAGAAGTTAATTATCTAGACCATTCATGGTTTAAATAAAAAATATTTGTGGACCATATAGACATCCTATTTAATTTCCAAGAATTGGTGAAAAAAGAAACTATTTAAATAATTTTAAATGATTTAAATGTATAAGAAGTGGTAATTAAATATAGATGAAAATAAAGATTATTAAATTCATTTTATAACGATTTAAGTGTATTCTTAATAGTCATCAATGTAGCTCTTTAATGGGTTTCAAGCCAAGTGAGCCCTATCTACTAACCTTGCCACCCGGCGAAGAGAGGATGGTCAAGGCAAAAAGTAATGCAGGCCCGCAGGGTAATACCTTGAGCTACGAACATGATCACATGGATTTTGGATTTGTGAAAGCATTTTAGGGTTTTGAGTTAACAGAGAGGCATCGATGGACTGAGGATCACATGGATTTTGGATTTGTTCTAGAATGTTTCTTACAAAGCGAAGATCATAAGGCAGCACCCACGTCACAAACTGGAAAGATATTTGGTTTTCTTTGCAATTAAGATCTGCTTTGAACGCTATTGATCTCGGCCTTTCTGCCTTTCTTAAACCAGGAAAGGAACATTTGTGAATCGATGGATATATATTTTTTTATTGATTAGTTGTATGTCCACAGCTTTACGCCTAAAGAGGACGCCAGAATGCCCAAATGAAAGAAAGAGTTATCTGCAGGAGGAAGAGGTGGGTTTACCAGGCTGCTGAGGGTTACAGAGAAAATTTCTGGTTTATACTATTCATCTCATGTAGATTTGACTCTATAAGCACATAGACAGAAGTTAGCAAATTTGTGAAGCATTTTACGAGCGTTGCACAGGTTTGAGTTTTGAATTGCAAGTGCAGACCATGATTTTAATCCATGTACAAATGCTGCAATAAGCTCCTCAGCACCATGTTGAAATATGATTCATGAAAAGCAGCCTGTTAACTGGTAATGATTTGGTCTTGAAAAACGTTTCTATTGGAGCAGCATGTGGACAATCTTGAAAATATGGCTGAGATGTTTTTTGACAGAGGAGGAGTACATGTAGGCCACATTTTTAGAAATCACTCTTAATGGCTATGTGTTGGGATTCAAATGTGAGAAGGGGGATATGTTAAGTGGCTAACACTTTTATCTCTTGCCTTTCTCATGGACTAAATTGAGGGACGCCGTGCAAGCCTTATTCAATGGTGGCACTGTCGGTATTCATTGCCAAAGTTTGTGCCTGAGGAGGATGAAGTTTATGATATATACGGTGATAAAATTTCTTGTGTGTTTATGCCCAAGTCCAAAGAAACGGGACGACTCGATTAGGAACTCGGACTCAGTTTAAGGCACAATAACTCAATTAGGAACTTGGACTCGATTAAATACATCTTAAAGGCACAATAACATGATCATCAAATAGAAGTTAATTTGATTACATATATAAATATACATCAATCACATAAGCATAAACGCACATTGTAGCTGAAGGAAATAACAAACATATATATATATCAATATTGTCAAATGTATACAATATTACAAAACTCATGGAACAAAATATCCATGTCATCATATGATCAAATCAGATGCAAACCCTTCCTTTCCAAATCTTGATGCACCAAATGAAAGTATATGTTGTTATATGGAATTGGAGACTAATTAGACTCAGAGGTTAAAATTTCCCTATTTTTATGGGCGCAATATCCCCCTAATTTTACGAAGGAGTTTGGGGGCAGCACCCTCAAGTTGGGATCAAGAGACAACGCCCCTTGTGGAGTCTAGCAGGGCGAGAGGCAGCGCCCCACAACGCCAAAAGCCCAGATATATCTGTGGAGCATTGAATGTTTAATGGGAGCTAAAATGTTTATGACATTTGCTAATTGGAGTTTTGTATTGGTGATTGAAACTGCAGGTATTTCTGCAATTACATTTAGATCATCTCTGAACTATGGCAATGAATAGAAAACAAAGTTCTCTTCAAAACAAGCAATGGTGGATCTATTTGGCAATACTCGGTGAATCTCCATCTACTGATGGGGAGTTCAATCCTGAGCACAATCCTTGTTGATACTGGCAATATTAATCCCCTTGAACGTGAAACATAATTGGTTTCTGCAAAAGCTAGATGTGAGCAGTGACAGTATACAATTAGACACTGCAAAGCAATGCAATGTGGAGGTGCAATAATCAGATTGGAAATTATGATCTTCTAAAATAAATTTCTAATCACTGTAGCTCGTGGACGTGCTTCCAGTCGATTGTAAATGAAGGCAGAGACTGTTATATTGCTGGTAAAGAATTTATTTGATCATGGAGCTCAACATAGATCTGTTTACTATTAAATAAATCGGTCATTGATAGCCCTAGAACGTGTTGTAATGTGTGTTAAAGATGACAACATTATAGAAATTTTGCTCAGGGATTGTGACAGAGTATATCAGTTGCTAACTAATCCAAATAGGCGTCTTTGCACTATGCTTCTGAGTAGGGTCAAGCAGATATACGTCTTCTGTTTCTTGTCAAGGGAGACTTAATTATTAATCTTTGATAAAGAATGGCTTACAGTCAGCAGATGTCATTGAAGATTGAAAAGATTGGGGTGAACCTATCCTATTAAGAAGTTCAATCAAAGGACAAGAGATTGAAGTCCAAAAGCCTATGAAACTTTATTGTATAAAATTGATATGCTGATAAAACGGGATTTTTAAATTGGGAAATAAAATATTTGCACTAAGGGTAAAATATTCATACGAGTATCTAAGTAACGTGCCATATGATTGCAGAATTCTTATGTTTACCCAGGTGACAACATTCTCACTAGAATGTGGGAAACTAAAATGCAAATATTATACAGATATTATAATGTTGGAATTTTAATTGCAATGGGAAAAAAGGTAGAGAAGTAAAAGTGTTTTCACATAAGGGATTTTTTTTTTACCAATGGGCATAATGTAGCACTAAAATCACTTCATTGATGGTTGAAATGTTTTCATTTTTTTAAGGAGCCAAATACAGCTACAGTATAAATTGATTTTATCCAAGTAAAACTTTCTCATACGTGCATAAAAGGGGAAGATAAATATTGCCTTTTTATGTGAAATATTTTTATGTGGAGAAAGCTAATTGTGAAGTTGCATTATATTTGTCACCAAGTGCAGAATTTTCAGAGGGATGAGGAATGAAAATGGAAATGATAATTGTTTCGAATGTAAGCAAAGAAAGAAAGAAGGGAAATGACAATGCTTCTTCAAGCTGCCACCTGTCACATAAGGGAATGGGACAAAATTATTTGTTGCAAGTACAATAAAGATACAGATTGAGAACAAAGGTAGTTGGAGGGTAAATATTCTTATTGGAAATCAAATCAAGAAGGGGACAAATGTTAACTGGACATTGAATCTGGATTTTTTTCCTCTTCTATATCTTTTTTTTTCTCTTCATTGTAATAGGTTCTAAAAATTGGTATTAGGCAGATAGAATAGCAATGCATAGTCTGAGTCATTGATAGAATATGTAAACTGTAAATATTTTTAGAAGCAAATATCTATTAGATTTTGAGGCATTGTTGACAATATCGGAAAGTTGTCTTCAAATTTTGTATTCAATATCATATGAATTCAATATATCAAGAATATTTGGATTTTGCATTACAATGTTCCTTGTAATTGTGATATTTGTTCACAGTTTTTTTTCAAGGAAAGAGTTAAATGCTTTGGGCAAATAGTTGTGGTTTTGAATGCATAATTTGGATCTGTCAGTAGAACTTTGTGGTAACATAAGAGTATTTGTTAATGCAAGGTATTAACACATTGAGATCTATTGATTAGATTTAATTTGTTGAAGAAATGTGTTTATAGTCTCTTATTTGACTCCATGGCCCTGAATTAGGCACCAATCTATGATATGGTTTGATACATTTTTAGAAACAACTCAAATATTCAAATCTCTTTTATATTCTTGTTTTAGGAGTAGGTTTAGATTAAGATTTTGCTCCCAATTGTTGAGTTAGTGTTCATGAACCAATAGTTTAGCCAAACTTTAGGTTGATTCATTAATCCTTGGTATATTTTCATTTGGAAGATGTCTACTCAATGGACAATATCTGTAATAAATTGTGTCACCCTAAGATATTGTGAGGTTCACCCGCCCTAGTCTAGCAGAGCCAAAAGAGTAGAAGATTTCAATCTTATGACTGAATCTTGTCCATTGGTCACTGACCTAGATATCTATTGATTAAGAGTTGTCTATTTTATAGGACTATTTGGACAATCAATTGGAGAACCAATAGAATGGACCCTTGATATTCCTAATTTTACTATTACGGCCCCTAGTTCCTTTATCCCTTACCTGGGTTCCCTTCCTCCTTCCTCTATTTTGTTCCCTCATCAATGGGACATGCCGAAGGTCATTGAAAAAGTCAATGAATTGAGTGCTACCTATAACAGGTAGAATGCCATCATCCACTAGCTCTTATCCCAACTCAATGCTACCAAAAGAAAAATTAGTCATCTAGAGGCGTTAATCGACATAGAGGCTAGGGCTATTGATTGGGAAGCTGAAGACAAAGATGAAAAATTATTGTTATCAAGAAATGATCTTTTGGAGTGCTTTCTAAAATCTGATAATCTAGAAGAGGAAATCAAATCCTTAAATGAAAAAGTGGCCCTAGAAGTGGATAGGAAGGAAATAGCTAGGGTTGTCATAGAATTACATGACTACTATGATATTCTTAAAAGGAAACTAGACGAGATGACAAAATACAATAAAGAAATGGTTTTCAATAATTCAGGTTCAATGTAGGCCATCTAGGAAGAGTTGAACAAAACACATGTGAAGAGTATGTGATCAGTGGAGATTATGATGGATGCTACCATTGAATTGATTGGAACCACGGTCAAGAAAAAAATGGAGTCCCCTACTACTTCATCAAGCAAAGTTTTTGATCAAAGATTTGTCTTTCTATGAGAAGGTTAAAGATCTTAGATAGGATTGGCAAGCTATGAAAGCCCCACCATGTAGACCATCATTTTGTGTCTTCCATATGCGGTGTTGGTTTTTTGTTGTTGTTCATTTTCAGGGTTACTGTTTTGTTATTGCTTGTTGATCTGTGGTTGGTTTAGTGTTCTATTATTTTTTATTGGTGTTTAGCTAGTTCTAATTTATTCTGTGTCTTTTGGTCTTCATGTTGGGTGTTCTCACTTCTCATGAGACCCCTCTACTCTACTTTGTGGCTACTATGTAAGGATTCAAAACCATTCTTGCTTTATCTAATTAGAAGATTGGAGATCAAATTATTACTAGTTGCATCCCTCTTAATACCATGGGTATTTCAAAAAGAAAATACTCATAAACAAAAAATTAAGGAAGAAAATAAAAGGAAAGCATAAAGATAGGGAATTTTACATAATGAGCTATAAAGTTTTGTAGGCATAATATGGAGATTTTATTTTAATTTTAACTCATGTGCAAGGAAATCAATACTTTCATGATGTATTCCAAGTCATTTTGTAGAGAATAAGTATCTCATCACATTATTGCAAATTTAAAGGTATCTCTCACTTTAAAAATGTCATATGAGAAAGAATAGTGATGATAAAAAATATTAGAAGCATTCGAAATGTTTTTTAAACATGTTGGGAGAATTTATTTAACTTACTTTACATCCAATTTTAGCTTGTTGAAGCTTCAAAAAAAACTCAATCGTGTTATTGTGAGTTGGGAATGTTTCACACATCCAAACTATGATATAGAGTTAGGAAAATGATGAAAATTGAAATAAATTGGTACTTCACATGGAGAGTTCTCTTTGAGTTATTTCCAATATTGATAGTTATAGAATAATAGTAATTTTGCATTGAAAATTACCCAAGAAAATAATAATGCCTCATTATGATTTCAAATTTCCAATGAGAGGTGATCAGGCTCTGCTAGGGTTTGAGGTTACGTATTGCTTCAGACTGCATTTACTGCGATACTTTTGAGTTTTTTATGACTTCGACCAACCTTAGCCCAGCAATTGATGTTAGTACTAGAGTTGTTGCAACGGACCCTCATGGCACCTCAGAAGAAGCGCCCTCACAAATTTGTTCTAAAAGTGTTTCATGAGGTATGTCCTTGCCTAAAGTTGTGCTTCCTATTCAAGATTTTGATAATGTCTGTGAGTGGCTTGAAAAATGCAGTTTGATAGTTTATTTTATGGGTAGGATCCCTCCTAAAAGTATTCTTTGTGACTGGGTTGCCAAGGCCTGGTCTCCTCATGGAGTCCAGCTTGATGGTGTCCAAAGCCTCACAAAGGGCTTCTTTTTGTTTCACTTTTTGAACCTTCTCCATATTGAGGCTATCCTCTCATGTGCCATGGACCATTCAGTCTTCCCTTTTGGTTTTCCAACATTGGTCTCAAGACTTTTCTATCTCAGATGACAAAAAGTTGTGAGTCCTGGTCTAGGTTGAGCTCCCTGGTCTTCCTTTACCTTGTTGGCCTTTCATGCAAACTATTGCTCAGACTGTTGGCAAAGTTATTTACCTTGAACCATACCATTTTTTTAATACTCACCCTCAAAAGAGGGTGTGCGTTGAGGTCGACCTTTCCAGCAACCGAAAAGAAATTGTTGATATTCAAGTAGGAGGAAATACCTTCACCCAGAAGGTGCTTTATTTGAACCTTCCCAAAACCTTCTATTGGTGCCAGTCGACGGAACACAAAATTAGGGATTGTCCCTTGGCTATTCCGAAAATAAAACCCCCTGCTAAGGAGACTGGATCTCGACTTGTGGAGAGAGCTAAGAAGGATGAATGGACCACTGTAGTTCACAAAGTCAAAAACTCTATGGCTTTGACCCAAAAGCCACCCATCAAATCAATTTCTTAGCCGATGGTGAAGCCTCGTACATAGACACCATCTGCTCAAGCGGTCTGTACACCATCCACTTTGATTTCAAACCCTGGCCAGCAGGGGAAAGATTCTTCTAAGGATATCGCTCAACCCCCTTGGGTTCGCACTCCTCAGGCTGCATCTGCGATTTGTAGTCCACATTGTTTGTGCCGCTCTTAGAGCCCTTCTAGTTGTGCTGAGATTGCAAATCATGGTTCAAAAAAAAGATGTGTTATTTCCGGTGGGGACTTTTCCTAGTCTTAGTTCATATTTTTTGTGTAGTAGCTTCTCCTCTCTTGGGGATGAGAATGACATGCAATATTTTTCATGAATTACGTCTCATGGAATGTTTGAGTTCGCACAAACCTCACCAGAAAGTATTATGTTATATATGTTCATCAATGTGTTTTAGGCCTGGATGTTCTCTACCTCCAGGAAGTTAAAATTGTTGGTTTCATGCTTACTACTACATGTCATTTTATTTAGACAAATAGCCTTGTTTTTGCTTTCCAACATAAAGCTGGTTGAGGTGGAGTTGATACTCTCATTTCACCTCATTGGCTTTCTATGGTTATTTCTCATCGTTTTGATCCCATGCAACGCGATGTATGGGTTTTTTTTGTAAATTGATAATCATTCTATTGGGATTGTTAATGTTTATGCTCCCAATGATGCGGTTGATAGATCACACCTATGGCACTGGATTGCAGACAATCTGCCACATGCAACTTGGGTCATGTGTGGTGACTTCAATATGGTTGAGGTGGCAACTGATAATGATGAAATTTTGCCTTCTCAATGGACAGTGGGTGAGAGGGAAGCATGGTACTATATCCATAATAAGTTGGGTCTTTTCAAACCCAACACCAACTGTCGTCGCCTAGGTGAGGTCTAGCACACTTTGTCTAATTTCATAGCTGGGTTAGAAAAAATATTTAAAAGGCTTGATCATGCTATGATAAGTACACAATATATTTTTTCTTTTTCTGAAGATCAAGATCTTCCCGTCACTCTTCTCATTGATGTGACGTTGTCCAATCACTTCCCCATTAATTTTAGCATTGAATGGTAGCTAGCTAGGTCACGTCCTTCCAAGATGTAGTTCTACATCAACACATCTCTCCTGCATCATCAAGCCACACTAGCCCACATTTTGGAACCTAGGCCTCATCATTACACTAGTTGGATTGCATGGTGCAATGACACCATTTCCTGCTCTATGAGGTATTTATGCATTTATGGTAGATATTTTGCCATGTGCCATAGGCACTCATATGATGAGAGCACCAAAGATCTCAGTGCTGCCACAGAAGCTTTGGCCTTGAATCCTTTTGATTCTAACATGAAACTTCAATTAGCCCAACTTTGTCATCAAAAACACGTTGTAGATAACTACTCTTCTAGAGGAGCTCAAATCAAAGCCAGATTACATTGGCTCAAGGTGGGTGGCAGGGCCTCCAAAGAATTTTTTTTGGCTTTGCATGCCCATCATACCTCTATAGGGATTAAGAAAATCAAAGAAGGGAATGTTGTTCTCACCGAGTTGCCTGATATTCTACAAGTCTTTATCCGTCATTATGAGAAGGTGTTCATAGCATAGGGAAACTCTCCAGCCAGAGCCCATGCTTTGCAAGATTGCTTAGTTGTTGTTCCCAAAAGGCTTTCCAAGTCTAAACAGACCTTTTGTAATCTCTTACTAACCATTGATGTGTTACTACTTATCAAGTTGCCATTAGTTTTATATTCAAAGTCATACTATACATTCTAGTTGGTTAGCACTACCGAATCATGCATTCAGTATATACACAGAGAAGTCAGTATGCACAGTCTAGTCGGTTACAGAAGAAAGCAGTTATAGAATGCAATATACACCGAGCTGTCTACCAAGTACCTTTTTGAGACTACTGAGCAGTAAAGATGACACATCGAGTTGACACACACTGAGTGAAACGTGTTACCAGATACATTGAACCTGGACATGCATATAAAAATGTGTTACAAGATCGAGGCACATCTAACCGTTATTATATTGGAAATTGCACCAGAAGATTGTGTATGATTACAAGGACAATCTAACCAATGAAATATTTTGTTTAGTTATTCATTCGAGGAATCTTGTTTGTAAGATTGAAGCAATGAATTGGATCACCGTTTTAAGAGATCTATTTATACAGCATGAGTTAAGAGAAAGGTATGTGCATGTATGAATGAAGGAAGACTATTACAAAGACACAGAGGTCACCGAGAAGGTTTTCAGAGAATAGTCGAAGAACAGAGTAAACAGAAGGGTTTACTGAGTTACTATATGGGTTACTGAGGTATGCTATATGCAAGGTAATCTTATTCTGAGCACATAGAACCTGCTATAACATTTCAAATGTAAAGTTTTAGATAATTGTAATGATTTTATTGTAATATTGTGAAGAATGAAAGAGAAACCTTTAACAGGGTAAAAGACTCTAATCAAGTCTATAAGTTGTAAAGCCTCTAACCAGGTGCAACATTCAGAATAAATGTTGTAAAATCCTTTAGCAAGGTAGATCTAATAGATCTTGTTACTCCTAATAGGGTATGCTATCAGAAATAGCTAAATGTAGCTCTAACCGAGCATTCTTTATTATTGTAGTAGTGAAGTTGTGGGTGCCATCCCCACTGCAGTTTTTCTCTCTAACCAAGAGTTTCTGCGTAACCAAAATATATGTGTTATGGAGTGAATCATGTATGATTGTTATCTATTTGTTTTAACTTTATTTTATGTTACTGCACTATTCTGTTTACGCATAAGAGTAAGGTTATTATTTAAGAAAAGTTTTGAAGTACTGATTCACCCCTCCCCTCTCAGTATATTAGCTTTCCATATTGGGCATAACAATTGGTATCAGAGCTTGAATCTTGGAAAAGGGTTTAACTACTTAAAGAGAAAGATCTTATCAATGGAAGGCTATAAACAATCTCAAAGGATTGTATATCTGCAAGAAGAGCTAGATCATGCAAATCAAGTGATTGCAGACATGCAAAGGCAAATGCAAAAATCTCTGAAAGTAAGAAGAAGATTATCTGATTCTCAAGAGTTAGTGGAACAAATTGAGACATCATCTGAGAACAGTATATTTGAAGAAACTGAAGAAATGATTGGAGTGTTGAAAGAAAAGAACAAAGCATTGGCTGATCAACTAAAAGCAATGAAAAGAGAACATGAACATTTCAGCACATAGATGACTGAAAATCTAGATGCATTAAGGACAGCTAAGGATAAAGCAAGAGATCTACAAAGAGAGAAACAACTACTTGAAGTCTTAGTATCTGATAAGAATGATGAAATCATAAGGTTGATTGGGATTCAACAAAATATGATAGATCAACTGAGTTATGCACATCATGAAGCAATTTTGAAGAATGATGAGAATCAAGGTTGACTGATGAACTTGAAACAAAGAAGAAATCCAAAGAAACATTGAAGAAGAGTTATGAAGCATCAAAGATGTTGGATGAGAAACTGAATACAAGAAGACCCAACAAAGATGTAGGACTTGGTTACAAAGGAAAAGAATCTACCGAGAAAGGAATTCCTACTACTGAGAGAGGAGAATCATCAAAGCAAGCTAGAAATAGGAATAAAATCAAAAGGAAGAAGCCTATTTGCTACTATTGTGGAAATCAAGGTCATACTACCAACATATGCCAGATCAGAAAAGGTAAGCAACCGAATATCACTAAGCCAAATGGTTATTGTTACAATTGCAATAAATATGGTCACACATCTAATCAATGTAGGACAAAGTCTATTAACAACTATCAAAAGGCAAAATTCAAAGGGTTTTGTAAAATCTGCAATAGATATGGACATAGTACCGAGAAGTGTTGGCTTAAGCAAAAGAACCACATGTGGCCTGCACATCGAGCAAACACTAGAGGTTACCGAAATCACACAAATCCTTACCAACAATATGCAGCAATACCATGGGATTACAATACAAGGATATGGTGTGAATGTTGTGGAAGATATGGACACATCAGTGCCAACTATTTTATAAGGTTTGGAATGAAAAACCAAAGATCATGGAGAAATCCTGGCATGGCATGCTTTCATTGTTACAAAGTTGGACATTTAGCTAGAGATTGCAGAGATCAACCTAGAGGAGACACTGAAGAGATAAAAGAAAAATTCAAGATGATTTAGAAAAAGAAGGAAATCATGTCAGATGAAGAAAGTACCTTACCTACCAAGTTAAGTGCACCTATTCCAAATTAATCAGAAAAGGTATGAAGGGACTGCATTCTCTAAAGGTTAAAATCATAACAATTCCTATTATATTATGCACTAAATTCAAAATCTGCATAGTTAAGATGCATTAGTAAGTTTGAAATTCTATCAAAAGTACTTTACAGGAAACTTGTCAAGTCGGTGAATACAGGAAGCCTGTCAAGTTGGTAAATGAAGGAAATTTGATTACTCAGTTAAAACAAAAGAAATGAGAGTAAATAAGTTAAAGGTAAACTGAGTGCATTTAATGTTTTGACCTAACCCACACGGAGCTCAATAAGGTATTTTGTGTACTTAAAGGTATTTTCGTGGTCATTTTCATTCACAAGTTTTCAAGAGAGCAGAGCAGAGTGAATCAAGGCGACCAAACTTCATTCAAAGTGAATCCAAGGAATTTACATCAAATCTCATTACACTGTTAAGCTGGTTTTCTGATCTTATCAAATTGCTATTATCTACCGAGTGTGAAGCGTCTGCCATTTGTAAACCGTCAAACCCTAAGGATAGTTTGCTAAGTTTTATTGAAAATTTACAAATGGCACCCAAGATCCAAGATCCCGTAGTTGTCAAGAATGTGGAGAAGCCCTCACTGAAATACACTTTGACTCCTAAAGTCACCTCTGAACCGGATGACAAAACTGCCTTTTCACTCATCCCAGATCGAGTCTTGTTAGTTGAAGATGTTAGATTCTTCACCAAATGCTGTGTTGAAGAACTCGGTCATGTTGAGATTAGTGACACATATGATGAGCTATGTACTGATGGCAAAATGGATAGCAAGTACGAGCATATCAAAATCAAGGGATTAACTGAAGCCCTAGCCTATCCTTGTGTGTTCAAACCCCAGTGGGTTAAGTTTGTTTTAAGCAGAGTTCATGATGATTTTATTTGGCTAGAGGAGCAACCATTCAAAATCACTAATGAAATCATTCATGTGATCACCGGGTATCCTATCTATGATCATGCACAATCACAGAAAATGATATTACAGAAGGAGTTAATCAGTTTAATTGGAGTAGAATCTGATTACCAAGGACTGAAACTAAATAATGTCACTGATGCAGCACTTAAGTTTGCAATTAGAGTAATTGATTATTGTTTCTTCCAATCAGCAAGGGAAAACAGTGTACCCTGTGCAGCAGTTGACTTAGCCTACAAAATAGTGAAAAAGGGAATGAAAGTTGATTTATGTGAAGTGCTATTGAAAAACTTGTTCGAGAACCTGAACACAATAAGGAAGCCAAAGAAGAACAACTCAGAAAATACACTGAAGTTTGGTTCACTTCTTGTATGCATGTTTTTCTACTTTGAGAAGTTCTTTCCCTTAGTCGGTAAAGTAGTTTGGGAGCTACACCAACCAATCACCCATCAAATTAATGATTTTATCAAGAAATTGAGAGATAATTTTAATGATATCATGGATGACTACTTCAGCAAATTTCAAGAAAAGATGCACAACAGGTACTGGATTCCACCATAGCTGGTAGAAAAATATAAGGATGATATATGTTTTGAGGTAGACACCGATTACTGCTATGTGAATGTTGTAGAACCAAGGACTCAATCTTTGCCACCAATGGGTTACGAGATTGACTATGATATCACACAATAGCAAATTGATGCATATCTCACACTGCAAAGGCATGCTACTGAATTGAGATATGGAACTTATGAAGAAGTTAAGGAAAAAGTGAAAATGAGCATTGTAGTACCTAAAGCTACAAGAAAGGCTACAAAGATGATAAAGGTTTTATCTAAGAAATTCAGAGAAGAATCCTCCTCTACACCTGTCAAAGGCACTCTTGCCATTACTGAAGAGGAATCTGAAGCTCAAGAGGCAGCAATAACATTGAGTACCAAGTTGCCCAAGGGTAAAGTTTTGAAAAGAAAGAATCTGGACACTACAAAGGCCCTACCGACTCAACCAACAAAGAGACCTAACACTAGAGTATCAGCTGCATCACCAAGTAAGAAACAAAAGAGTGTTACTATTCCGAAGGTAACCAAGACCTATAAGAAATCTACTCGGAGACTCATTTTGGCAAAAGAGTCTAGCGATATAGAATCCGATGATGCAAACAAATTTTAGATTGTCAAAAGCAAAAAGGTAAATATTCATAGTGTTGAAAACTTTTGTGCCAATCTTAAAGAATATGGTGGATTTGTAGGATTTAGATATGTCAAGTATGAGACTAGGAATAATGATGAGAAGTGACAAATTGAAGAAGCTATCATTTGCACACTTCTAAAGTTTTGGCTAGCTCCATTAGAACTAGTAAAGTCACTTCTGAGTGAATTGTACTTACATATTGATAACAGGTGGAAATATGCAATGGACTTAGAGAAACAAATTAGAGAAAGAAGTCTAGTCCATCTATTTCCTGATATGTCTATAGCAGAAATAAAGGAGCATTTGACAACCTGCAATTCTAAATTTCTTGTCAAATAGAGAGCCTTAAAATTGATGAATGGGCTATACATTGATGTAGAAAATGAGACAAATCCAAAGTGGTAGGAAATCTTCAAACTAAAAGATGTCAGTGAACAATCTCAAGTTGAAAATATTGATGTCACCGAGCAAGATCCTAATGTCACCGAGCAAGATCCTAATGTCACCGAGCAAGGTCCTGATGCTACCGAGCAAGACCCAACTGACACTATTCAAATTGATGAAGATGTCATGGATGCAGAAGCATCAGAGTAGGAAATGATAGAAGGCACTACCTATTCAAAACTTGTATCTAATGAGTCTATTTTAGAACAAGTTCAGCCTTATCCGCTAGTCCAGCCACCTGTCTGTACTAAAGCACCTAAAGATACAACACAAGGCACCGAAGGTCACCAGTCTGAAGCAGCAGAAGGTACAACTCAAGAAACAACCTCTCAAGCACCGTCAAGCACTGAGAATGTATCAACTGAGACACCCAATACCGAGACACCCAAGGACACCAGAATGGCTACAGGAATAGACCAAAGTGTCGCATCTACCGAGCAATCTACCGAGGGTCAGCAAGCCTCACAAGCAATTGTCTTGGTAAAACTAACCAAAGGTAAAGAGAAGAAAGTGAAAAAGCATAGTTTTAAAGTTGACTTGACTAAACCGATAGTGTTGCCCAATGTGGATATCTAAAAATTAAAGGGGCAAGAACTTATTGATTTTCGTGAACTATGCAAAGCAAAGGCCGAACAGGAAAAATAGATGGCCATTCAAAAGAAGAATAAAGTACTATAGAAGGTGAAGACACTACTAACAGAAATGCTACCATCAGCAACAGTGTCAACCGATGTAGCCATCCACATTCAATTGGATGAACTCCTTAATCAAATAGAAACATCTAGAGTTGATGCATCTGAGTACTTGAGCAAGCTAAAAGACAAAGAGCTTACTGCAAAAATGATTGAAGAGGTACAAAAAGCTCTAGCTATTGGAAAAGTCAAGCTTGTCAAATTCATTGCTGAGTTGTCCCCTCAACTCAAGCATATTCTTTATTTATTTCAAAAAATTTGTACATTTTCCTTATTCATTAAAGATATCAAGAATAAAATTGATGCACTTGAGAAAGAGATCACCGATCTCTCCACTAAGTTGACCACAGTGCCAAATTCAGTTCAGAATTTTTACACCAAGCTTCAATAGCTCATGGCTCAACAGTTAGAACTCAGAAATGAAGAGCATAAGATCAGGATGGATATAATGACCCTCCAGACATTATTCCTTCCTCATCTTTCATCAGTTCAAGAACAGATTAACAGAGCTACACGCCTATCTACTACACAAGAGGGAAGCACTCTTGATGGCTTAATATCACTATTGGCTGATATTCAAGCACAAAATTCTTTAATGGAAAGTGTAAAGGATGCACTCTCAGTTCCACTCACTGATGCCCGAAAGAAGTATAAATCTATTTTTGATCAGTTACTGCCCCTTGATGGAAATTAAGTTTTTGATGTTTGTCAAAAAAGGGGAGTAATACTACATAAGGGGAGTAATATACTATATTTAGGGAGTGATACAGTTTTGATAATACAGTTTTGAGTATTGTATACAAGGGAGTATACCGAGCAGCAGAGTATACAGAGTATGCAGAGCAAGCAGAGCACACAAGCACAAAACTGAGCATGCAAAATCAGAGTTATGTATAGGATAATGATAAGGGTAGTATATTTGAGTATACTATTTCATTGACTATTGTATTTACTATCAAGTATAGTCATTTTCCATGTATATAGATTTTTGAGTTATGACTTTGAAAGTAGTTTTTGTCAAACATCTCAACTAATATCAAAAGGGGAGATTGTTACTACTTATCAAGTTGCCATTAGTTTTATATTCAAAGTCATAGTATACATTCAAGTTAGTTAGCACTACTGAATCATGTAGTCGGTATGCACAGTCTAGTCAGTTACAGAAGAAAGCAGTTATAGAATGCAATATACACCGAGCTGTCTACCGAGTATCTTTTTGAGACTACCAAGCAGTAAAGATGACACACCGAGTTGAAACACACCAAGTGAAATGTGTTACAAGATACATTGAACCTAGACATGCATATGAAACCATGTTATAAGATCGAGGCACATCTAACCGTTATTACATTGGAAATTGCACCAGAAGATAGTGTATGATTACAAGGACAATCTAAACAATGAAATATTTTGTTTAGTTATTCATTCGAGGAATCTTGTTTGTAAGATCGAAGCAATGAATTGGATCACCATTTTAAGAGATCTATTTATACAGCATGAGTTAAGAGCAAGGTATGTGCATGTATGAATGAAGGAAGACAGTTACAAAGACATAGAGGTCACCGAGAAGGTTTTTAGAGAATAGTCGAAGAACAGAGTAAATAGAAGAGTTTACCAAGTTATTATATGGGTTACCGAGGTATGCTATATGCAAGGTAATCTTATTCTGAGCACATAGAATTTGCTATAACATTTCAGATGTAAAGTTGCAGATATTTGTAATGATTTTATTGTAATATTGTGAAAATTGAAAGAGAAACCTTTAACAAGGTAAAAGACTCTAATCAAGTCTATAAATTGTAAAGCCTCTAACAAGGTGCAACATTCAGAATAAATGTTGTAAAATCCTTTAGCAAGGTAGATCTAACAGATCTTGTTACTCCTAACAGGGTATGCTATTAGAAATAGCTAAATGTAGCTCTAACTGAGCATTCTTTATTATTGTAGTAGTGAAGTTGTGGGTGCCATCCCCATCACAGTTTTTCTCTCTAACCAAGAGTTTCTGTGTAACCAAAATATATGTGTTATGGAGTGAATCATGTATGATTGTTATCTATTTGTTTTAACTTTATTTTATGTTACTACACTATTTTGTTTATGCATAACAATAAGGTTATTATTCAAGAAAAGTTTTGAAGTACTGATTCACCCCTCCCCTCTCAGTACATTAGCTTTCCATGTTGGGCCTAATATGATGATCTGAAGGAAGCTTTTTTTGCTATGGCAGATGATAAATCCCTTGGGTGTGATGGTTTCCCTTGCGATTTCTACAAAGCCTTTTGGCCTTGTGTTGGTCCCGACCTACATAAGGTCCACCTTGAAGCTTTTCACTCCCAGTCCCTAGAAAAGATGCTTAACTGGGGTAACATAAAATTTATCCATAAGGTTGGGGATTCAGAGGATATTTTCAATTGGAGGCCTATTACCTTGCTCAATGTCTCATGTAAGATCATTACCAAATCCTTGGTTCTCAAGATTCGTCATCTCATGCCCTTGATTATTCATCTGGAGAAAATTAGATTTATCAAGTCCAAGTTTATTCTGGATAATATCACTATTTTTTGAGAAGGGATGGACTGGGTCCGACGCTCCAAACAGCAGGAAATCTTCCTTAATATTGACTTCGCTAAAGTATACGACCGTGATGAGTGGCCATTTATTTTGGCTATGCTCAGGGATCTTGGCTTCAGCCCCAGATTCATTCACTCTGTCTAGATATTATTCGAAGATGCCTTGGCTTGCATCACAATCAATAGTCGACAATCTAAGGCTCCTACTTTATATGTTCTTGCGGAGGAGGTTTTTGGGTACTTACTTGCTAGCGCTATCTCTGTTGGGCATGTCCGTGGTATCTCCCTGCCTGAGTCACCTTCTTAACTTGTCAAAGGCCATTGTGTAGATAACTCCTTTCTCATTCTCATTGAGGAAGAAGATAATGTTCAGGTTGCTCTTCAACATCTAGACACCTTTTGTCTAGCTTCTGGCTCGGCCATTGAATGGCACAATCTATGCAATGTTATAGGTAGTCTTTTCTTCTTGCAAGCCTTGGATTCTTCAATATGGCTGAAAATGGCTGCATCATGGCAAAAAAATTTGCTTTCTAGGCATTCCTTTTGCCTTTTAAGCTTCGCCTATGGATCTTTGGAATGTTGTTTGAGACAAGATTGAGAAAAAGCTATCCTATTGGATAACCAAGCCTCTCTCTCTGGCTCATAAATTTAAAATTTGTTCGAAGGTTTTGGTTGCCACTCATGTCTACTACTCTTCATGTTGGGCTCCTTCTAAGGCCTCTTCAATGAAGTTGGAAAGACTTCTGCGGGCTTTTCTTCGGGCCTCTGGTTCCGACCATTAAGGTTTTCACAGAGTCGCTTGTGAGTATTGTCCTTCTCAAGGAGTCTGGAGACCTCGGCCTTTTTTCTACCCAGAAACAAGGGCTTGCCTTATGTGGTAAATGGATCATCAGAGCCTTATCTGACGACGAGGCTTGGAAAATCCTTCTTTGGCATTGCATTTCTTTGGGATTTCCTGCCAATAGGCTGGCTTGGAAGGGGATTGGTTTTCAAACCCTACTCATTGTGAAAGACCCTATTTAGATCCAAGGTACTTTTGTTGTTAAAAGCATCTGGTGTGCTTGGGAAGCTATTAAGCCTTGGCTTCGATGGGTGGGTGATGGTTTTCATGATGGGATCTCCATGAATCAACACAACCTTTGGTGGTCACCTCTTCTTCAGGTGCAAGGGTTACGATTGGCCAAAATCTAGGGTGTTAGTGGTCTGAGTTTTCAAAAATGCGATATTCAAACACCTAAGGATCTATTTTCTAGAGTTTCTATGAGTCTCTAATCATGGGATGACCTTCACGTCTATTTTCATCTATCTCGACCTGATCGACAGACTTATGACCTCCTAGTTTTGGCCTTACCCTCACATTTGTTACATAAGCTTGGCATTTAGTTAGTCAAACCTTTGTGGAAGGATTGGAAGTGGTATCCTTGGACTCCTCTCACCAACTACAAACCCAAAATGGGTTATCTCTAGTTGGTTCCTCATTCTCCTATGGTCCATATTCTTAACCAGCAGTGGCACTTGCAGTCTTCTCAAAAATCCTAGAGACTCAGGTTTCTTGATGTCTGTTCCACCACCACTGAACCCATGATTGCACACTTTTCTTAGTGTGTGCTTTTTTAGAGTTGCCTTTGGGTTCTAGACTTAAGCATTTGGGGGTTCCTGATCCTCGGTATGCCCTTTTTGTGGTCACCCAGAAACTTTTATTCACATTTTTTGGTTCTATAGAAGAGCTCAACAATAATGGAGCTAGATCCATGATTTCTTTCGGCCTTCTCGACCTAAGCCCTTTTCTTGGCATATGCCTCTTCAGGGAGATTCACCTAGAATCCCCTTCAATTTTTCCCAGATATGGCATGCTTTCAGAATGGAGATCCTATTTACTCTTTGGAAAGATAGAAATGTAGTTCTTTTTACTCACAACTCTTTGGATATTAATGTCTCTCTTTATGCTAAAGCTTGCATTTGTAATAATGTATTAATGTAGATTCAGGTACAAGTAGATAAAGTGGCTCTTGAGGTGGGCCACTTAAGGAGCTCCTTCAGCATTGGGGCAATGCCTCTTGTGTGGTTGCCAGAGTCTCGCTAGATTATGTTTTTGTCAAATGCACTTTGCCCCATGGCCACCACCATGGCCGAATTTCCTCTACTTGACGCTCTCACACCCCGTGGTTCTAGGCTCCTCACTTCTCCTCTGGTAGGAGAGACGACACATAGAGGCACTACTCAGCTTCTCCTCCGTGTCATGGCTTTTCCTCAGGGTGGCCTTCTGCTGCTCTTGTTAATTTTTCTCTTGCTACTGGTGATGGCTCTGGGTGACCTACTACCACCTCGTCCAAGTTTCCTCGCCTGGCTTTGGCTATTTTGCCTCCCAGGCGGGAGGAAGGAGAAGAAGAAAAAGACCCTGAAGATGGTTGGTCCATGCCAGACTCGACTCCTGGCCCCACTGATGTATGGGGCAAGAAAGACGATCAAGATCCTCCCCCCTTAGCTACCTTTTCTTTGGCTACTTGAAGAATTTTTTTGATGAATAGCATTGTTTTTTGATTCCGACTTCTTGCCATGTGACTCTTGCGGGGTGATCTTGTATTCCCCGGCCTTTTATTGTGAATATATACTTCAATATTTTTATTTAATAGAGAAGGCCTATTCATCAAAAAAAAAATCCAATGAGATCTTTTGTCACCCATCATGAGTAGAAAAGAGGCCCTGAGTTATAAATAACTATGTATTGCACTTAATGGATTATGATGGAATTACTTTTAATTATAGACATTACTTCAACATTGGCCATTCAACATTTGGCTATCCCCATGGCTCTCACAAGGTCTCTTCCTCATCTTGGTAGAATAGTTCTCTACCCAAAAATATTACTATGTTCATAGGAAATTCAATTGATTTAAAGGATTCAAAGGACTTTCCATCACTTTCTTTCATCTATGCTTTGATTCCCTCTAGGCCTAAAAATTCTCCTTATGATTTTGTCATTAATTACGTAGATGCTTAACATGGTGTATCTCTTATTATTGTTTTAATGTAGATGCTCAACATTTTTTTTCTCTTGTCATTGTTAATGTGTATCTCCCATTATTATTTTTCCTATTTTGTTAATGTGGTTGATGCTCTACTTGTTGTTTCTCTATTTTTTTTTAGTTTATCTAGCCCTCTTTTTGAACCATCTGTTAAAGTCATTTTTTCTTTAATCCCTCTTTTTTCAAGTTGTTTTGTGCTCTTTTTTGTTGTTTTTGAAGGGGTTTCTTCTCCTCCTTCTAGGTCTTTAAATTTGGAAGATTTCTCTAGTTGCATAGTTGTTCAATGACATAAGAAATATTTTATGGTGATTAAAGATTGCCTCAAACATTATACAATCCTAATTTTGGTTATCTCCTTCTAGGTCTTTAAATTTGGAAGATTGCTCTAGTTGTATATGTGTTCAATGCCTCAAACATTATAGAGTCCTAATTTTGGTTACCTCTTGGGTAACCTTCTATTTTCTTTTTTTGTAATTTGGTTTGAGCCCTGCAAACATGTAACTTATCTTAATAAAAAACAATGCACTGCATTTATAATAATGTAATAAGAAAAAATAATGTACTACATTCCCAATGATTCTCAACTTACATGTTCCCCAATGTCGTAGGTTATAACAAGGGGTTAAAACTCTTTTTTAAATGACTATATTAAACAATCTGTAAAATTGGAACCCTTTTATATAACTAGTTATAGGAGTGACAAAATTTGGTCAATATGGTTATCTTAGTATGTGCATGATGTAGTGGAATGCTTGGAATGATCTTGGTTGATGAATCTTTCCCTACTACCTTTCTCATACAATTAAGAGAAAAAGTTGAAGAACTAGTTTCATGGGGATTATTCACATATATGGGAGCAAGAGGGTTAGAGTTGGTTATAAGATAAATTATGAAGGTGAAGAGTATCGCCTTCATAATGAGATATGAGAAGATTAGAATTTCTCCTTAATTCTCAATTTTGGATGAGAAAGGGCCTTTTTATTTTATTATGTTTTTAAATTGTTGAGATTAGAAAGTGTGGTGAGTCGAAGAAGTTAAAAAAAACCTTGGTGGTGAAGTAGAAATTGAGAGGATTTTCTAGTTTAGTATTCACCAATCTACTTTAAATGTTGTAGCCTTGAGAGGTAAGCCTTCATTCCTTTTTGAGATACAAAACTATTGGATTTTTTTCTTCCATGAATGCTAAATTACTTGTTTAAATACTTGTGAGTATCCCTTGTTTTGGGGTAGAGTTGTAGGAACCTCTTGTTGAACACACCTTAGGATTGATGAGGGGGTGAATCAGTCTAGACCTAATACTTGAACTCTATTATTTATTTCAAAAACTTTTGAGCCTTATTCTTTTCAATAGCAATGATAGATATAGCAATGAAACACCATGTACAAGAGAACACCAAATTTATGTGGCAAAACACAAGAGTGAAAGAATACACTAAGAGTCACTCGCAATATATGAAATAATTACAATATTGTTTTAGGTGCACTACCAAGGAAGAACACTTCTTCTTGAAGGACTTGCAGGTTAGAATGCATAACCCTAAGGCAAGATACAAAGCTTGCAATTTGAATATCACTTATCTAGAGCAAGATAGAATGAATATATGAACCAACAAGAAGTATGCCTTCAACAATACTACATCCAACAATATCTAAACCTAAAGTTATCCTTGAATCTCTATATCAAGAGAGAAACTCCAGAGCAATCGCCACATATTAAATTTGTCATAACTAACTTTTGTAAACGATATAATCATGTAGGTGAAACAAACACATTGATCCATGTTTCCTTTTTTCCCATCACCAACCTTTATAGACGTTATCTCTATTATTGAACTCATCTCATAAACACAAATGTCACATTTGCAAGGAAGTTAAGTAGTGGAACAACTTTCTACACTAACCTTAAGAAGAGGATAATACAATTTTTTTTATAGATCGTCACAACAACTACATAAAACAGAAATAGATATAATAACATTCAAACCATAACATAGTGATTTACGAGGGGAAAACCCTTTTGGGAGAAAAACCCCACACTCGAAAAGCTGCCCAATATATTATTCATCAATCAAAATACACTCAACACATATGTATAAAAAATCTGGTATCACATCCTAGGGCTCTGTTTGAGGCCATCTAGAGATTTCATTTATTTATAGACCAAATTACTTTTACCTTTCGCCACATAGTGCTCTGGCTGTGTCATATAAATACCCTCCTCCAAATCACCATGAAGGAAAGCAGTTTTCACATCCATTTGCTCAACTTCTAAATCATAAGAAGCACCAATAGAAAGCAAAAATCTAATGGATGTCATTTTGGCAATAGGAGAAAATATCTCACCATAATCAACACCCTCAACTTGAGAGTAGCCTTTTGCAACCAACCTTGATTTATACTTCTCAATGCTTCCATATGAACCAATCTTTTTCTTGAAAACCCATTTGCAACCAACAGACTTTCGTCCTTCAAGCAATGGTATGAGATCTCATGTATCATTTTTTTTCAAAGCTACCATTTCTTGTTCCATAGCAATCTTCCAAGATTTTGCATCATTCATACCTAATGCCTCTTCTATAGATTTCAGTTCATCCATATTAGTATTCAAAGCAAAAATATATCTCCAATCATCAGGTGAATACCTTTCAGGTGATTGCCTATGTCTTGTAGACCTTCAAACAAGCTGAGTTGGAGGTTCTTCCTCCTATTTTGAAGATTCAGAGCTAGATGAGCTCTCCTCAACTTCTTTCCTATCTACGGGTCTCAATTCAACTCTTTTAGGTGTAGAAAGAAATTGAATCACATCTTCCTTTTTAGTCTGTTCTGGCTACAATGTAACAGAAGGAGATTAATTTCTCTAAAAATAACACTCCTATGAATTACCTTTTGTGAAACAAGGTCCCAAATCTTATATCCTTTCACACCATGACTATACCCGATGAAGATACATTTCACAGCCTTGTTCTCCAACTTTGTATTCTTCTCCTTTGGCACATATGCATATGCCTCACAACTAAAAAACCTAAGATATCTCAATGAAGGTTTGTGACCGAGCCATGCTTCCATAGGTGTTTTATCAACAAGACTTGATGTAGGAGACCTGTTAATCAAGTAGCAAGCAGTGGCAACCACTTAAGCCCCAAAATTTTGTTCTAGACTAGTACCACTCAACATACTCCTAGCCTTCTCCACCAGTGTCCTGTTCATTCTTTCTGCAACTCCATTTTGTTGTGGAGAATACAAAGTTGCCTTTTGTCTTTTAATGCCATAGTATTTAGAGGATCTATCAAAATCATTAGAGAAAAATTCACTGCCATTATTTGTCATCAAAATTTTAATTTTCTTTCCAGCCTACAACTCAACCATTGCTTTAAATTCTTTAAATCGACTGAAAAATTCAGATTTACTCTTTAGAAAATATACCCATGTCCTTCTACTAAAATCATGAATAAATGAAACATAATATGTGGACTTTCCAATCAAAGCAACATCTACAGGACCAAACACATTAGAATGAATAAGATCCAAAACACCACAAGTTTTATGAGAACTTGAGTAAAACTAAACACGGTTTTGTTTTCCAAAAATGAAATGCTCACAGAAATCAAAGTCAAGATTACAATCATTCAATCCTTCAGAAAGGTTTTTATTTTTCAAGGTCCTTAGACCCTTTTCTCCAATATGGCCAAGCCTCTAGTACCATAACATAGTCTTCTCTGCAAGTAACTTTTCTTCAAAAGGATCACCCTTAGGTACCCAAAATCCATTTTCATCTGCTAAAGATGAAGCCCTCAAATCTTCCACAGATTTAATTTTTACAGAACTGTTATTACACTCAATAATGTATGTGTCTATCTTATACAAAGTGTCAAACCTGACACCTCTAGCAATTACCATAGCACCCTTAACCATCTTACATCCTGTTGTAGAAAAGACTACCTGCACACCTGCATCTATTAGTTTGGTCACATATAACAAATTTCATTTTAAACCAGGGATATGTAGCACACCATTCATCCTTTTTATTCTACCATCATAAAACCTAATTCTAACTTTACCTAGACCAACAATGTCTAAATGTGGATCATCACCCAAGTACACCTTACCGTTATTAAATTTTTTATATTCAGAAAACCAATCTCTATTGGCAGTCATATGAAAGAGATACACCTAAGTCAATTAACTAGGCATCATTAGCTACATGAGTAACCAAAGCTACAATAAATGCATTATCATCTTCCTTCTCAGAGTCAAAATCAGAATCAATCTTCTTCTTTTTCTTCTTCTTTTCTTGTTTGCAGTCCTTACGGATGTGACCTGGTTTACTACAATTCCAACAAATAACTTTGGAATTTTCAGGAGATTTCAATCTCCCTCTCGATTTGGACTTATCTCCCTTCTCATTCTTCTTGCCTTTCTCCTTAGGTCTTCCAACAGTTAGGGCTTCCTTTGAACTGTGGGATACCTTCCTTTGCATCTCTTCACCAAGTAGGGCACCCACCATATCTTCTAACTTCAAAACAATAGAAGTACTATGTGTGTGAAAAGTGGACCTGTATCTGTATCCGCAATACACAACACTTCAATCAAGTCATTACATGCATGGTTAGAGAGATATAAACATGAATATGAAAACCATAACAAATCGACCCATTGCCTTCTAAAAGATGCAAGTATAAGATTGCTCTCAAATTTGTATAAGCAATCCAGTGACTAGACAACACCAAGATGAAGGATTTTAATCTATATGAGCATGATGTTAATGCTAGATGGATGCAAGATTAATCTAAAAAGATTTAAACAATAAATGAGATAAATGATCTAAACATGGATGCAATATTCTCAATGAACCTAGAGCAAAATCAACATAATAACAATATATTCTCCAGCCTCCAAGATCTTTGAATGAGAGATGAGAGCTTGAATTTATAGAAAATTCAGAAAGAAACCAAAGGCTGAGATCAAATGATGAGCGGTCAAGATTTTTCCAAGAGGAAGCACAATCCAGGTGAATTGATGTGGTTGGATGCTTTTCCTAGTTTTAAAGGAAATTGAACTAAAATTAAGATTAAATCAAAAAACTGATTTATTCTCTATTTCATTCAATTTGAATATTTAATTGTTTTAATTGCTTTCTTTGAGATTATTCATCAATTTTTAATTTGTTTTTCAAGATTATGTCCAACTAATTTCTTTTCTCAAATTTTTAATTCTTTCTTGGTCAATTAATTCCTATTTTTATTTATTTCCATTTTTGAAGATTTGTGCTCAATTGATTTATTTAATTAAATTCCTCTTTTTGATGATTTAATGGCAAATTGATTTATTTAATTAAATATGCAAGGATATTTAATTAAAATAAATAAGATAATTGTTTAAAATGATTTACTTGGAATGATTTAATTAAATAAATAAATATTTAATAAATATTGGTTGATTAATTTTGCCATATGAGATTTGATGATTAAAGAATTAATTATGTGCTCAAGATTTATTTAATTGCCTTTGGTTAGGACCTTGGTGACGTTGTCGAGATTAGGGGCTCATGGTTTAGATGACCATTTTTAGGGTATTACATTTGCCCCTCTTTGAATCAATGTGCAAGCAGTGCGTTGATTCAAAGAAAATTTGATGTCTAGGAGATACCAGTTCTGAACTTGATTGACCATGAACTAGATTAAAAAGAGAGGTGTTTATCTTGATTCGAAGCAACAAAGCTGAATGAAGTCTGATTAAAGTGATACCATTCCCAAACTTGATTGAACTTACGAATGATTGAAAACAAAAGATATCGAACTTGAACTTGATTGATCAAGAAGCAGATCTTACTGATCTAGAACTTGATTGATCTAGACACAATGAGTGATGATAAAAAAATGATCTTGAACTTGATTGATCAAGATATGATGAAGATAAACTGCTCAGCTTGATCAAGAAATGAGTACTGAACACCTCCTTAGATTTAGTGTGATTAAAGAAACTCTTTTAAACCCTTGATTGAGTTTAAATGAATAATCAACTTGATGAAAAGCGATGAAATTGATTAATGTTAAGAGATTGATTCAAATGAAGACAAATATCAGCTTGATTTGAAGCAATGAAACTGATATGCCCCTAGCAATAAGGTCTTATTTGATTGATTTTCTTTAGTTGAAAAAGATTTTTTGCTCGACTTTCGATGAAGATTTGAAAATTTTCTCGACATTGTAACCATAAAAGGAAGAGTGAACAATCCAGTATTTAAACCAGGGATGTGCAGCACACCATTAATCCTTTTTATTCTACCATCATAAAACCTGATTTTAACTTTATCTAGACCAACAATGTCTAAATGTGGATCATCACCCATTCTCTTATAAGGAACCAATTTCTCATCTCTTGTCTAATATAGATCATTGATTTGTTTGATAATGAGTTGAGAATCTCCATAGATGTGTAATTCAACAATCTTCCGCTCGATGGTCAATTTCATCCTGTTTACTAAAGCTTCGTATTCTGCAATGTTGTTTGTGCAAGGGAAGGGAATCTTGTAAGCTTTCGGAATTGAATATTTTTGAGGAGTAATAAAAAGTATTCCGACACCAGAACCATGTTGAGTGAAAGACCAATCAAAGAACATCTTCTATGATTGTTTAGTAAGGTTTATGATTGATTCATCTGGGAATTCTATATGCAGAGGTTGACTATTTTTGAGCAGAGCATTAGCAAGTTGGTCTGCAATAACCTTTCCTTTGATGGCTTTACATTCTACATATTTGATATGAAATTCAGTAAGAACCATGATCCATTTAGCCAGTCTTCCTGTAAGAGTTGCTTTACTGAGAAGATATTTGAGTGGATCAATCTTAGCTACCAGTTTAATAGAGTGTGCCAACATATAGTGCCTTAATTTTTGTGACGCAAAGACCAATGCTAAGCATGCCTTCTCTATTATAGTGTAGTTCATTTCATATGACACCAATGTTCTGCTGATGTAATAGATAGCTCATTCCTATTTATTGTCATCCTGTTGTGCTAGAAGTGCCCCCAGTGAAGTATTTGTAGTTGATATGTACAAGATCAGTGGATTACCTTGAATCGGTGGCATTAATATGGGTGTATTAGAAAGATATTCTTTGATTTGTAGTAAATGTCATTCACAATCTTTATCCTAGTTGTATTGCATACCTTTCCTTAATAACTTTGTGAAGGGTTGAGCTTTGTCTGCTAGCTGAGATATAAAATGCCTTATTGACTGAAGACAGCCTTGTAAACTTCACATCTGACTGATATTCTTGGGTGGAGGCATTTCCATTATAGCTTGGACCTTTTCAGGGTCAACCTCAATTCCTTTTTTTGAAATTATATAACCAAGCAATTTTCCTAATGTTACTCCAAATGCACACTTTTTTAGGATTTAATCGGAGCTTGAATCTTTCCATTCTATCTATTATGAGGCCTAGCTTTTGAATATGCGTAGATCTCTTCATTTTTTTTACCAGTGTGTCATCAACATAATCTTCCATGTTTTTATGCATCATATCATGGAAGTTAGTGGTTATTGATCTTTGGTAAGTTGCTCCTGCATTATTTAGACCAAATGGCATAACATTCCAGTAGAAGGTTCCCCATGCACATGTGAAAGCTGTCTTTTCTTGATCTTCAGGTGGTATCTTGATCTAATTGTAACCAGAGAATCCATCCATTAATAAATACATTTCATATCCAACAGTCATATCTACTATCATGTCAATGTTGGGCAATGGAAAATTATCTTTCAGACATGCTTTGTTGAGATCCCTAAAGTCTGTGCAAACTCTAATAGATTTGTCTGCCTTTGATACAGGTGCTATGTTTGGTATCCATTCTGCGTAGTCTATAGCTCTCATAAATCTAGCTTTTAACAATTTCTCTAGTTCAGCCTTGACTAGCAGTGCCACATGAGGATGCATCTTATGGAGTTTTTGCTTGACTGGTTTAACTCGTGTTATAATAGAGAGATGATGCATGATGAGATTCGGATCTAGTCTTGGCATATCTGAGTATGTCCATGCAAAGTTAATCTTCTTTTCCAAAAAAAGGTTGTTGAAATCTTTTAACTCTTCTGCTGATAGTGATTGAGTTAAATGAATGATGTGTGGTGTTTCTTGACTCCTAATGTTCATTGGCTGAGTTGGCTTGATCAATATGGAAGATCTCTCCTGGAAATGACTTGGCAGTATATCAAGTATCTCGCCTTCAGGCACCTCAGAGAGGTTTTCACCTTTAAGTACGTCCTTTATTTTCTCTTTTTTAGATTCTAACACTGCCACAATGTGGTTTTCGCCATCAGATCTTTTATTTTTATTTTTCTTATATTTGCGACTAAGATACTTGATATCTATTTCAGTCCTATTTTCACTTTGTTTGTTGGTGGAAGAGTACATGGGTTCAACTGCATTGAGATAGTAGGCTAATGTATAGTCATTGGCAAAAGTAGGTACATTTATGGGTTGGTTATAAAGAGTACAACCAATCAGTTCTAGATGTATTAAGGATAAGGTTGGAATAGGCTCAAGCGAGTTCATGGTAATATCATCATGGCTTCAGACTGACCAGTCGATTCCTAGAAAACTACCTTGTGTATGTATCTCGAGACCAGGAAGAGTTACGACATGATTATCAAAATTCATGTTAGTATTTATTGGACCTAACCCAACTAACCTACTTCTAGCGTCATCACCTACTTTACACTAGACTACATACCATGGTGTGACAGTAGATAGTATCTCATCTTTCATGACAAAGTAGTCATAATGCGTTGCTGAATAGTTATTGTTATAAATAGAGCTCATGTATGAGTCATCAGATTCATAGGATGAAGTTGTTGACTCATCTTCAAGTGGCTTAGTAAAGGTATATATAGTATCAACAACCACATCTTTGATGTTGCAAGTTCCTTCGTGAGTTGGTTCATTGATTGCTTGTATTTGACACACTTGTGGACATGACTTTGACAATTCTATTAATCCTTGTCGTCTCTTCCATTTAGCTTCCTCTAGACTGATGACTGGTTCGATTTTTGTAGCTTCTAATTCTTCTTTTGTAGTTTCGTACCTAATTTTTCCTACCTCATTAGAGGTAGAGTTAGTAGGTGAAGAAATTGTTTATGTCCTTTCTTCCTCCATCTGTCGTTCATAGTCTTCTTGTCTTTTTAGTCTAATTTCTTCCATTTCTTTTTGCATTTTTAGGCGTATCAGCTCTTGTGCATCATCTGTGATAACTCTAGATCCTTAAGGGGTTTCTGTAGTAGATATATCTGAGAGATGGTCAGGACCCCATTCATACTCATTTGAATTAGTTTCTGAATCATCTACTTGTTGTCTGCCAGTATATGTGACTGGAATGTTCAGTAGTGCAAACAATTCTCTAATTCTGTATACTTCATCTCTCATATCCTCTGGGACTTCTACTTCCTATGGTATTATAGCTGATATAACTGGAACTTGGTTACCATCTGTTTCCTCTCTCTAAGTGAGCAATTCTTTTTGTTCACTGTCACATTCCTTCTGAGTTTGTTGAGTATGAATTTCTTGTTTTGTTAAAGGTAGTACCTTCTTCTTCCACTTACGTTCATGGTGTGGCGTGTGTTTCTGATCTGATGACTTTCTTGGATCATATCCTAGTCCAGCTTTATCATTGGCAGACTTAGTTTGTAATTGAATAGGCTCAACAATACCTTTTTGACATTTGCCAAGAGGACCAGTACCTGAATATCCCATGCATTGAAGCATCTTATAGCCTGGACCATATTGTGTCGGGGAAATCTCACAATGTCGTATTTATTTGTTTGCATTGTCCTCTTTGAAAAGTGATTTGAGAACATCATCTCCTTCTATTTCATCTGCAAGAGAAGTAGAGGACTGTATAAAGGTGCCTTCATAAATGACTTTTGGAGTTGAAATTTGTGGCTTCATAACCTCTAACGGTTTTCCTGATTGTCTTGGTGATGGAGGAAGAGACACTAGTGAGAGTATAGGCTCTATCTTGTATCCATCTATGCCAGTGTTTGTGATTTCAATTTCTTTTGTAAATCTTTCAGCAAAGATTTTGAAGTTTCAGCTGTGGAGGCTCCTCTATTATGAGCAACAAAAGCATCAGCACTCCGCGTTAATGCATTTCAAGTATAACTTGTATCGACAGGAATACTGACTTCAACTCCATTATAAGGAAATAGTAGGCATTGATGATACATAGATAGTAGTGCATTCATTTCATGAATCCATGGCCTGCCTAGTAAGATGTTGTATGAAAGATGAAGATCCAGGACTTGACAAATGACATCTCTTTCTATAGGTCCTACCCTGATCGGTAATTGCACCAAACCCTTAGAGGTTCTTTCTTCTTCATCATAAGCCTTGATTGTTATTTTCTTTGTTGGATCAATAACCTAGCTGTGTCAGTAGATTGTATGTATAGATATTCAACCTAGCGCCTCCATCTATCAAAACACGTTTAAATCGATGTTTATGGATCATGGCTTAAATGTGTAATGGCTGGTTATGTGGGTGACTCAATGAGTTATCATCTTCTTTAGAGAAAGTCAGATAATGAGGTAAAGTCAAGTGACCCACCATAGATTGAAACCGATCCACGTCTTAATCTTTACGAACACTGGTGGTAAGTAAAGCCTTGTCCAAGACCTCTCTATGAGCAGAAGAAATCTTAAGCAGTTCCAAAATGGAGATTTGAGCATTGGTTCTCTTCAATTGTTTGACGATACTACAACTAGGACAAGACGATGAAGCCAGTTGTTTTGATTTAGCCATGATTGTGTCTTTTGTCTATTTGGTAGGTTTGATGTTATTTGATCGAAAGTTGAGGAACTAGCTCCTGGGAGAGTAATCTTCCTTTGAGCGCAAGTCATGGAATTAGTAGCTTGTGCTTGATTTTGGTGGTCTGGGACTATGATCACATTGAAATATTCAGCTTGAGCAGATTCAATCATGTTGATCACATTATCATTGTTAGTGTAAGTATAACTGACTCTAGCTCCTCCCTTGGATTTTGAGGAATCTCCTTGTTCTTAAGTGGGTAATAGATCTTTAAAGGCCTTATGATCAGCATTAGTTGCATTATTTCCAACAACGATCTTGCCTATGTCAATGAGATCTTGGATTTCATGTAGGAGTTTCATGCAATGGTTTATGTTATGTCCCTTGTTCCGATGGTAGTCATAGTATTCATTTTCTCTCCACCATTTGGGTCTAATTTATGGGTCATATGGTCTAGAATTGTCTCGTAATGTTATCAGATTATTTTCCAATAAAGTTTTAAAAGCCAATTCATATGATTCATCTAGAGGAGTAAAATCACACTTAGGCTTTCAACGCCAAGGTTTTTCTTTAGACCATTCTCTTGTTTTCTTTGGGGGATTCTCTGTTGTAGTTTCAGCTGCCTTGAGTGCTTGTGTGCCACTAGGCAAGTTAAATATTGTGGATTTTGTTTTTGCTTGGACAGTATCTACCACTCCATCATTAACAACATTCTTGTTGCTATCTTTGCCATATTTCTAGTATTTACTCTTTTCTTTAGAGCTAGAACCTTGCAATGTTTCTTTCCAAAGTGATATATCTCCCTTTTTGATAAGAACGTCTTCCATTCGGAGGGTGTTATCTATCATTTTGTTGAATGAAGGGTGTACTTCAATCTAGACACTATATTTCAATTTAGGGACTAAGTTGTTGATGAAGATATCCATTTTCTCAAGATCTGGGATAGTCCGTGAATATCTAGAGAACATCTTTCTCCATTGTTGGAGGAAGGTGAGAAAGGGTTCTCTTGTCTTTTGTCTGGTATTGCAAAGCTCTGTCATAGTGACTGGGTGACGAATGTTGTTTGAGCATTGTTGTAAAAATATTTGGATTAGTTCTTCGAACATTATCCCTTTGGGTAGGCTTGCGAACCATTCCATTGTTTGGCCCCCTAAACTCCTTGGGAAAAGGCACATGAGGTATGTTTGATCATGCATGAACTCCATACATGTGGCATAAAACTCTCTGACATGATCTTGAGGATCTAAGGTACCATCATATTTGTCAACTTTTGGGATCTCAACTCATGAAGGAAATGGAGACATGTAAAGGTTTTTGTCAAATGGGAATGGGCATATTGTGTCCAGAGAATATTGTTTTAGCATTTTATCTTTGTTTTCTATTCTTGTGACGGTAGTTTGTAATGCTTGCATTTGTTTTCTCATTTTCCCCATGGTGTCTCTTCCTCTTTAGCGATGAGGGCCTCCACATTATAACCAATAGGGAGTTTGGTGCCTTGCTTTGCCAATTCTAGGAAATAGTCTTCTTTTTCCATAGCCATGATGACCTTCATCATTTTTTGAAATTGTTTATTATTCTAACATCTATGTACTTCGGCTCCATGAGGTTCAGTAAGCTCAGATTCAATTGATGAGGAATCACTGTCAGTGGCATGGTTGCTAAAGTCATCATGAGTGTTTCGTTTATTAGCTTCTCTTTCTTGTCTTTCCCTAGACATGGTGGGAGATAGGGGCTGACCAAAGATTGGTATGTTGTAAACTGGTATTTGTGACGAGGATGGTTTATTGTAAAAGGGGTCTTCCACAAAGAATGGATTGTCTTTTGACACAAATGGCATTTCTTTTTCTTTGTCCTTTTTGCTGCAAGAAATTATGGTTTGAACAGGCATTTTGTAACTGAGAGGACTGAGAGCCAAATGTGTTGCAGAAGTCAAGCGCAAATTGTAGCTAGTAGTTCGTTTACATAGTGATTGAGAGAAGTAACTTAAGATCTGGTCTGGTTTCAGGAATGATATATCCTATGTAAGATGTTATCTAAATTAACTTAGATTTGATAAGATGTTTGTTTGAACTAGCTTAAAGATGACCGATAAAATTATGCAATGCAATGACAAAAGTACACTATCAAGTTTGTTTATGCTTAGGAGGATGATAATTAGTTTTAGGCTCGCTATAGACTGTTTTGGACAAATTTGACTATTCTAGACTAGCAGAATCAGAGACTCGTATGACTGTATTTCTAAGATCGTACGACTGTATAATAGTTTCAGGATGATGACAGTTCTATTTCATACAAATTGTTGTCTAGTATCGTACAACAAATGGGTAGGTCCCGGATGACAAATGATTTTGTTCAGTTCTATCTCGTAGAGACACAAGATTTAGCTTAAATGACAGACTGTTGGGTTTCGTACGATAGAGGATTGAGCTTAGGATGACAATTTAGTAGACTCGTATGACACAGGATATGGTGCAAGACGATAATTTACCAAACTCGTATGACTATTCACAGAGAAGGGACTAAAAATTTTAAGTTTTCCAATGACTGGGTATGACAACTGAGTATGACTAATTCTAAGATGGACTGATTCTTGACCAGCATAGACTAGTTTTGACATAGATAGAGTTTATCACTGAGTTGTTTTATCTTGTTTTTGTAGTTTTAGTATTCCAGTTTTAGTTTCAAGGATGAAAACACAAAAAACACGCAAGATATATTATAATTTAATCACAACACGCTAACCCTATGGAAGTTGGCTTAGAGAAGAAAACCTTTCCTTGCTGACTTAGGTACACACTCAATAGCTAATCAGAATACGATCGCTGAGTCTCATGCAATGGATTCTCAACACTGTATTAGCCAACTCCAAAAGCTAATGGGGGCATGATATGGTAAGTGTCTTGGGCGAGTTACTATCTCTCTTACACAAAGATTATCAACCTTTCAGAGGTGAATTGGGTAGCTTCTATCTTATAGTTCTTAGTCAGTAATTCTATTTGAACTTACCCCTTGAAGTCATGCAAGAATGATTGAGGCCTATAGCCCGACAAGGTACTGAAACATGTTGTAGTCATGTAAATGTGATTGAGACCGTGAGGCCCTACAAAATGCTCGATATGAGATATCTCAAAGAGAAAACTCAAATAATCCCATCCTCTGAGACTTTAATCACCAGAGGCCTATTTACTATAGTGAGTTGGAATGCTCAGGTCTAGATGTACTCACTTGGGTCGTTCTCATAGGGTGATTACTTTTTCCCATTGTTATAGGCCTACTAAAGGTACACAAATTTCAAAAGTTAGAAAAAAGCTTCAAGGGTCTAGATTTCTGATTGTCTATAAAAGACAAGAGCATACTCTCCTACCTGTTAGATTTTTCTGAAAATAACAAAAGATAGATTTATTCTTTAACCAGATAGCAATTTAAGTGCCAAAAAATGAATTTGAAGAATACACAATATTTGGTTGATTTTCTCTTTAGGCAACCTGCAGAAACAATGCATCAGTAGTCATGTTGTTTTTATTCTTTGAAAGGCGTATGTTTGATTGATCAATTCTTTAACAAGCGTCCTACAAGAAATTGGTTAGGCTGTGAAAATCTCAGGCAGACATAAGACAATTTAGGGTTAGTGTTAGCATAATCAAAATTTAATTCAAGAAAAACCCTGAAACGTAATCTGTTTTTTTTTTAATCTATCAGAAAACAAAATCATACGACAATCCTCATAAAATGGAACAACAAAACACTTTTATCGTACGGGTTAGAAATAAACAAAGAACGACAGAAGATAGCATGAGCAGTATGTCATACGAGTCATAAATCCATATAGAATGATAGAATATAACAGAATCAGTATGTCATACGAGTCCATATTCTGATTTGTACGATAATTTACAGGATATAATTTTGTTTCATACGATAAACTACAGGAGTCAATATAATGTTGTACGATGCAGTGAAACTACTCATACTATATTTCGCAGAGACTATATAGACGAAACCTGTAGAATAAAAGAATGATTTTTGAGGCCGAAAAAGTAATTTTCAGCCCCACGGTGGGTGCCAAAAATGTGTGTGTGAAAAGTGGACCTGTATCTGTATTTGCAATACACAACACTTCAATCAAGTCATTACATGCATGGTTAGATAGATATAAACATGAATATGAAAACCATAACAAATTGACCCATTGCCTTCTAAAGATGCGAGCATAAAATTGCTCTCAGATTTGTATAAGCAATCCAATGACTAGACAAGACCAAGACAAAGGATTTTAATCTATATGATGATGATATTAATGCTAGATGGATGCAAGATTAATCTAACAAGATTTACAAAATAAATGAGATAAATGATCTCAATATGTATGCAATATTGACAATGAACCTAGAGCAAAATCAACATAATAACAATATATTCTCCAGCCTCTAGGATCTTTGAATGAGAGATAAGAGCATGAATTTATAGAAAACTCAGAAAGAAACCAAAGCCTAAGATCAAATGATGAGCGGTCAAGATTTTTCCAAGAGGAAGCACAATCCAGGGGAATTGATGTGATTGGATGCTTTTCTTAGTTTTAAAGGAAATTGAACTAAAATTAAGATTAAATCAAAAAACTGATTTATTCTCTATTTCATTCAATTTGAATATTTAATTGTTTTAATTGCTTTCTTTGAGATTATTCCTCAATTTTTTATTTGTCTTTCAAGATTATCTCCTACTGATTTCTTTTCTCAAATTTTTAATTCTTTCTTGGTCAATTAATTCCTTTTTTTATTTATTTAAATTTTTGAAGATTTGTGCTCAATTGATTTATTTAATTAAATTCCTCTTTTTGATGATTTATTGGCAAATTGATTTATTTAATTAAATATGGAAGGATATTTAATTATAACAAATAAGATAATTGTTTAAAATGATTTACTAGGAATGATTTAATTAATTAAATAAATATTTAATTAATATTGGTTGATTAATTTTGCCATGTGACATTCGATGATTAAAGAATTAATTATGTGCTCAAGATTGATTTAATTGACTTTGGTTAGGACCTTGGTGACGTTGTTGAGATTAGGGGCTCATGGTTTAGATGACCATTTTTAGGGTATTACATTTGCCCCTCTTTGAATTAATGTGTGAGCAACGCGTTGATTCAAAGAAAATTTTATGTCTAGGAGATACCGGTTCTGAACTTGATTGATCATGAACTAGATTAAAAAGCGAGGTGTTTATCTTGATTCGAAGCGACAAAGCTGAATGAAGTCTGATTAAAGAGATACCTTTCCCGAACTTGATTAAACTTAGGAATGATAGAAAATAAAAGATATCAAACTTGAACTTGATTGATCAAGAACCAGATCTTACTGATCTAGAACTTGATTGATCTAGACACAGTGAGTGATGATAAAAAAATGATCTTGAACTTGATTGATCAAGATACAATGAAGATAAACTACTCAGCTTGATCAAGAAATGAATACTGAACACCTGCTTAGATTTAGTGTGATTAAAGAAACGCTTTTAAACCCTTCATTGAGTTTAAATGAATAATCAGCTTGATAAAAAGTGATGAAACTTATTAACGTTAAGAGATTGATTCAGATGAAGACAAATATCAGCTTGATTTGAAGTGATGAAACTAATATGCCCCTAGTGATGAGGTCTTATTTGATTGATTTTCTTTAGTTGAAAAATATTTTTTGCTCGACTTTCGATGAAGATTTGAAAATTTTCTCGACATTGTAACCATAAAAAGAACAGTGAATAATCCAGTATTTAAACCAGGGATGTGCAGCACACCATTAATCATTTTTATTCTACCATCATAAAACCTGATTCTAACTTTACCTAGACCAACAATGTCTAAATGTGGATCATCACCCATTCTCTTATAAGGAACCAATTTCTCATCTCTTGTCTGATACAGATCATTGATTTGGTTGATAATGAGTTGAGAATCTCCATAGATGTGTAATTCAACAATCTTCCATTTGATGGCCAATTTGATCCTATTTACCAAAGCTTCGTATTCTGCAATGTTGTTTGTGCAAGGGAAGAGAATCTTGTAAGCTTTCGGAATTGAATATTTTTTAGGAGTAATAAAAAGTATTCCAAAACCAAAACCATGTTGAGTGAAAGACCCATCAAAGAACATCTTCCATGATTGTTTCATAAGGTGCATGATTGATTCATCTAGGAATTCTATATGCAGAGGTTGACTATCTTTGAGCGGAGCATCAGCAAGTTGGTCTGCAATAACCTTTCCTTTGATGGCTTTGTGTTCCACATATTTGATATCAAATTCAGTAAGATCCATGACCCATTTAGCCAGTCTTCCTGTAAGAATTTCTTTACTTAGAAGATATTTGAGCAGATCAATCTTAGCTATGAGCTTAACAGAGTGTGCCAACATATAGTACCTTAGTTTTTGTGATGCAAAGACCAATGCGAAGAATGCTTTCTCTATTATAGTGTAGTTCATTTTATATGACACCAATATTCTACTGATGTAATAGATAGATCATTCCTTTTTATTGCCATCCTGTTGTGCCAGAAGTGCCCCTAGTGAAGTATTTGTAGTTGATATGTACAGGATCAATGGATTACCTTGAATCGGTGGCATTAATATGGATGTATTAGAAAGATATTCTTTGATTTGTAGTAAATGTCATTCACAATCATTATCCTAGTTGTATTGCATCCATTTCCTTAATACCTTTGTGAAGGGTTGAGCTTTCTCTTCTAGCTGAGATATAAAATGCCTTATTGATTGAAGACGGCCTTGTAAACTTCAAATCTGATTGATATTCTTGGGTGGAGGTATTTCCATTATAGCTTGGACCTTTTCAGGGTCAACCTCAATTCCTTTTTTTGAAATTATGTAACCAAGTAATTTTCCTGATGTTACTCCAAATGCACACTTTTTAGGATTTAATCGGAGCTTGAATCTTTCCATTATATCAAGTATGAGGCCTAGCTCTTGATATGCATAGATCTCTTCATTGTTTTTACTAGGGTGTCATCAACATAATCTTCCATGTTTTTATGCATCATATCATGGAAGATAGTCGTCAGTAATCTTTGGTAAGTTGCTCCTGCGTTATTTAGACCAAATGGCATAACATTCCAACAGAAGGTTCCCCATGCACATGTGAAAGCTATCTTTTCTTGATCTTCAGGTGCTATCTTGATCTGATTGTAGCTAGAGAATCCATCCATTAATGAATACATCTCATATCCAACAGTCATATCTTCTATCATGTCAATGGCAGGCAATGGAAAATCGTCTTTCGGACATGCTTTGTTGAGATCCCTGAAGTCTGTGCAAACTCTAATAGATTTGTCTGCATTTGATATTTCTGTAGCTTCTAATTCTTCTTTTGTATTTCCGTAGCTAATTTGTCCTACCTCATTAGAGGTAGAGTTAGTAGGTGAAGAAATTGCTTGTGTCCTTTCTTCTTCCATCTGCTGCTCATAGTCTTCTTGCCTTTTTAGTTTGATTTCTTCCATTTATTTTTACATTTTTAGGCGTATCATCTCTTGTGCATCATCTAGGATAACTCTAGATTCTTCAGGGGTTTCTATAGTAGATACATCTGAGAGATGGTCAAGACCCCATTCATACTCATTTGAATCAGTTTCTGAATCATCTACTTGTTGTTTGCGAGTATATGTGATCGGAATGTTCAGTGGTGCAAAGAATCCTCTGATTCTATATACTTTGTCTCTCACACCCTCTGGGACTTCTACTCCCTATGGTATTATAGCTGATATAACTAGAACTTTATTACCATCTGTTTCCTCTCTCTGGGTGGGCAATTCTTTTTGTTCACCATTACATTCCTCCTGAGTTTGTTGAGTATTAATTTCTTGTTTTGTTAAAGGTAGTACCTTCTTCTTCCACTTACGTTCATGGTGTGGCATGTGTTTCTGATCTGATGACTTTCTTGGATCATATCCCCATCTAGCTTTATCATTGGCAGACTTAGTTTGTAAATGGATAGGTTCAACAATACCTTTTTGATGTTTGCCAAGCGGACCAGTACCTGAATATCCCATGCATTGAAGCATCTTATAGCCTGGACCATATTGTGTCAGGGAAATCTCACAATTTCCTATTTCTTTGTTTGCACTGTCCTCTTTGAAAAGTAATTTGAGAACATCATCTCCTTCTATTTCACCTACAAGAGAAGTAGAGGACTGTATAAAGCTGCCATCATAAATGACTTTTGGAGTTGAAATTTGTGGCTTCATAACCTCTGACTGTTTTTCTCACTGTCTTGGTGATGGAGGAAGAGACACTAGTGAGAGTATTGGCTCTATCTTGTATCCATCCATGCCAGTGTTTATGATTTTCAATTTCTTTTGTAAATCTTTCAGCAAAGATTCTGAACTTTCAGCTATGGAGGCTACTCTATTATAAAGAACAAAAGCATCAGCACTCTACGTTAATGCATTGAAGGTGTAACTTGTATCGATGTGAATACTGACTTCAACTCCATTATAAGGAAACTTTAGGCATTGATGATACGTAGATGGGACTGCGTTCATTTCATGAATCCATGGCCTACCTAGTTAGATGTTGTATGAAAGATGAAGATCCAGGACTTGAAAAATGACATCTCTTTCTACAGGTCCTACCCTTGACCCTTAGAGGTTCTTTCTTCTTCATCATAAGCCTTGATTGTTATTTTCTTTGTTGGATCAATAACCTAGCTGTGTCAGTAGATTGTATGTATAGATATTCAACCTAGCGCCTCCATCTATCAAAACACATTTAACTCGATGTTTATGGATCATGGCTTCAATGTGTAATGGCTGGTTATGTCGATGACTCAATGAGTTATCACCTTCTTCAGAGAAAGTCACATAATGAGGTAAAGTCAAGTGACCCACCATAGATTGAAACTGATCCACGTCTTAATCTTTAGGAACACTGGTGGTAAGTAAAGCCTTGTCCAAGACCTCTCTATGAGCAGAAGAAATCTTAAGCAGTTCCAAAATGGAGATTTGAGCATTGGTTCTCTTCAATTGTTTAACGATACTATAACTAGGACAAGACGATGAAGCCAGTTGTTTTGATTTAGCCATGATTGTGTCTTTTGTCTATTTGGTAGGTTTGATGTTATTTGATCGAAAGTTGAGGAACTAGCTCCTGGGAGAGTAATCTTCCTTTGAACGCAAGTCATGGAATTAGTAGCTTGTGCTTGATTTTGGTGGTCTGGGACTATGATCACATTGAAATATTCAGCTTGAGTAGATTCAATCATGTTCATCACATTATCATTGTTAGTGTAAGTATAACTGACTCTAGCTTCTCGCTTGGATTTTGAGGAATCTCCTTGTTCTTAAGTGGGTAATAAATCTTTAAAGGCCTTATGATCAGCATTAGTTGCATTATTTCCAACAACGATCTTGCCTATGTCAATGAGATTTTGGATTTCATGTAGGAGTTTCATGCAATGGTTTATGTTATGTCCCTTGTTCCGATGGTAGTCATAGTATTCATTTTCTCTCCACCATTTGGGTCTAATTTATGGGTCATATGGTCTAGAATTGTCTCGTAATGTTATCAGATTATTTTCCAATAAAGTTTTAAAATCCGATTCATATGATTCATCTAGAGGAGTAAAATCACACTTAGGCTTTCAATGCCAAGGTTTTTCTTTAAACCATTCTCTTGTTTTCTTTGGGGGATTCTCTATTGTAGTTTCAGCTGCCTTGAGTGCTTGTGTGCCACTAGGCAAGTTAAATATTGTGGATTTTGTTTTTGCTTGGACAGTATCTACCACTCCATCATTAACAACATTCTTGTTGCTATCTTTGCCATATTTCTAGTATTTACTCTTTTCTTTAGAGCTAGAACCTTGCAATGTTTCTTTCCAAAGTGATATATCTCCCTTTTTGATAAGAACGTCTTCCATTCTGAGGGTGTTATCTATCATTTTGTTGAATGAAGGGTGTACTTCAATCTAGACACTATATTTCAATTTAGGGACTAAGTTATTGATGAAGATATCCATTTTCTCAAGATCTGGGATAGTCCGTGAATATCTAGAGAACATCTTTCTCCATTGTTGGAGGAAGGTGAGAAAGGGTTCTCTTGTCTTTTGTCTGGTATTGCAAAGCTCTGTCATAGTGACTGGGTGACGAATGTTGTTTGGGCATTGTTGTAAAAATATTTGGATTAGTTCTTCAAACATTATCCCTTTGGGTAGGCTTGCGAACCATTCCATTGTTTGGCCCCCTAAACTCCTTGGGAAAAGGCACATGAGGTATGTTTGATCGTGCATGAACTCCATACATGTGGCATAAAACTCTCTGACATGATCTTGAGGATTTGAGGTACCATCATATTTGTCAAATTTTGGGATCTCAACTCATGAAGGAAATGGAGACATATAAAGGTTTTTGTCAAATGGGAATGGGCATATTGTGTCCAGAGAATATTGTTTTAGCATTTTATCTTTGTTTTCTATTCTTGTGACGGTAGTTTGTAATGCTTGCATTTGTTTTCTCATTTTCCCCATGGTGTCTCTTCCTCTTTAGCGATGAGGGCCTCCACATTATAACCAATAGGGAGTTTGGCACCTTGCTTTGCCAATTCTAGGAAATAGTCTTCTTTTTCCATAGCCATGATGACCTTCATCATTTTTTGAAATTGTTTATCATTCTAACATCTATGTACTTCGGCTCCATGAGGTTCAGTAAGCTCAGATTCAGTTGATGAGGAATCACTGTCAGTGGCATGGTTGCTAAAGTCATCATGAGTGTTTCATTTATTAGCTTCTCTTTCTTGTCTTTCCCTAGACATGGTGGGAGATAGGGGCTGACCAAAGATTGGTATGTTGTAAACTGGTATTTGTGACGAGGATGGTTTATTGTAAAAGGGGTCTTCCACAAAGAATGGATTGTCTTTTGACACAAATGGCATTTCTTTTTCTTTGTCCTTTTTGCTGCAAGAAATTATGGTTTGAATAGGCATTTTGTAACCGAGAGGACTGAGAGCCAAATGTCTTGCAGAAGTCAAGCGCAAATTGTAGCTAGTAGTTTGTTTACATAGTGATTGAGAGAAGTAACTTAAGATCTGGTCGGGTTTCAGGAATGATATATCCTATGTAAGATGTTATCTAAGTTAACTTAGATTTGATAAGATGTTTGTTTGTACTAGCTTAAAGATGATTGATAAAATCATGCAACGCAATGACAAAAGTACACTATCAAGTTTGTTTATGCTTAGGAGGATGATAATTAGTTTTAGGCTCGCTATAGACTGTTTTGGACAAATTTGACTATTCTGGACTAGCAGAATCAGAGACTCGTATGATTGTATTTCTAAGATCGTACGACTGTGTAATAGTTTCAGGATGATGACAGTTCTATTTCATACAAATTGTTGTCTAGTATCGTACAACAAATGGGTAGGTCCCGGACGACAAATGATTTTGTTCAGTTCTATCTTGTAGAGACACAAGATTTAGCTTAAATGACAGACTGTTGGGTTTCGTACGATAGAGGATTGAGCTTAGGATGACAATTTAGTAGACTCGTACGACACAGGATATGGTGCAAGACGATAATTTACCAAACTCGTATGACTATTCACAGAGAAGGGACTAAAAATTTTAAGTTTTCCAATGACTGGGTATGACAACTGAGTATGACTAATTCTAAGATGGACTGATTCTTGACCAGCATAGACTAGTTTTGACATAGATAGAGTTTATCACTGAGTTGTTTTATCTTGTTTTTGCAGTTTTAGTATTCCAGTGTTAGTTTCAAGGATGAAAACACAAAAAACACGCAAGATATATTATAATTTAATCACAACACGCTAACCCTATGGAAGTTGGCTTAGAGAAGAAAACCTTTCCTTGATGACTTAGGTACACACTCAATAGCTAATTAGGATACGGTCACTGAGTCTCATGCAATGGATTCTCAACACCGTATTAGCCAACTCCAAAAGCTAATGGGGGCATGATATGGTAAGTGTCTTGGGCAAGTTACTATCTCTCTTGCACAAAGATTATCAACCTTTCAGAGGTGAATTAGGTAGCTTCTATCTTATAGTTCTTAGTCAGTAATTCTATTTGAAATTACCCCTTGAAGTCATGCAAGCATGATTGAGGCATATAGCGCGACAAGGTACTGAAACATGTTGTAGTCACGTAAATGTGATTGAGACCGTGAGGCCCTACAAAATGCTCGATATGAGATATCTCAAAGAGAAAACTCAAATAATCCCATCCTCTGAGACTTTAATCACCAGAGGCCTATTTATTATAGTGAGTTGGAATGCTCAGGTCTAGATGTACTCACTTGGGTCGTTCTCATAGGGTGATTACTTTTTCCCATTGTTACAGGCCTGCTAAAGGTACACAAATTTCAAAAGTTAGAAAAAAGCTTCAAGGGTCTAGATTTCTGATTGTCTATAAAAGACAAGAGCATACTCTCCTACCTCTTAGATTTTTCTAAAAATAACGAAAGATAGATTTATTCTTTAACCAGATAGCAATTTAAGTGCCAAAAAATGAATTTGAAGAATACACAATATTTGGTTGATTTTCTCTTTAGGCAACCTGCAGAAACAATGCATCAGTAGTCATGTTGTTTTTATTCTTTGAAAGGCGTATGTTTGATTGATCAATTCTTTAACAAGCGTCCTACAAGAAATTGGTTAGGTTGTGAAAATCTCAGGCAGACATAAGACAATTTAGGGTTAGTGTTAGCATAATCAAAATTTAATTCAAGAAAAACCCTGAAACGTAATCTGTTTTTTTTTTAATCTATCAGAAAACAAAATCATACGACAATCCTCATAAAATGGAACAACAAAACACTTTTATCGTACGGGTTAGAAATAAACAAAGAACGACAGAAGATAGCATGAGCAGTATGTCATACGAGTCATAAATCCATATAGAATGATAGAATATAACAGAATCAGTATGTCATACGAGTCCATATTCTGATTTGTACGACAATTTACAGGATATAATCTTGTTTCATACGATAAACTACAGGAGTCAATATAATGTTGTACGATACAGTGAAACTACTCGTACTATATTTCGCAGAGACTATATAGACGAAACCTGTAGAATAAAAGAATGATTTTTGAGGCCGAAAAAGTAATTTTCAGCCCCACGGTGGGTGCCAAAAATGTGTGTGTGAAAAGTGGACCTGTATCTGTATTTGCAATACACAACACTTCAATCAAGTCATTACATGCATGGTTAGATAGATATAAACATGAATATGAAAACCATAACAAATTGACCCATTGCCTTCTAAAGATGCGAGCATAAAATTGCTCTCAGATTTGTATAAGCAATCCAATGACTAGACAAGACCAAGACAAAGGATTTTAATCTATATGATGATGATATTACTGCTAGATGGATGCAAGATTAATCTAACAAGATTTACAAAATAAATGAGATAAATGATCTAAATATGTATGCAATATTCACAATGAACCTAGAGAAAAATCAACATAATAACAATATATTCTCCAGCCTCTAGGATCTTTGAATGAGAGATAAGAGCCTGAATTTATAGAAAACTCAGAAAGAAACCAAAGCCTGAGATCAAATGATGAGCGGTCAAGATTTTTCCAAGAGGAAGCACAATCCAGGTGAATTGATGTGATTGGATGCTTTTCTTAGTTTTAAAGGAAATTGAACTAAAATTAAGATTAAATCAAAAAACTGATTTATTCCCTATTTCATTCAATTTGAATATTTAATTGTTTTAATTGCTTTCTTTGAGATTATTCCTCAATTTTTTATTTGTCTTTCAAGATTATCTCCTACTGATTTCTTTTCTCAAATTTTTAATTCTTTCTTGGTCAATTAATTCCTTTTTTTATTTATTTAAATTTTTGAAGATTTGTGCTCAATTGATTTATTTAATTAAATTCCTCTTTTTGATGATTTATTGGCAAATTGATTTATTTAATTAAATATGGAAGGATATTTAATTATAACAAATAAGATAATTGTTTAAAATGATTTACTAGGAATGATTTAATTAATTAAATAAATATTTAATTAATATTGGTTGATTAATTTTGCCATGTGACATTCGATGATTAAAGAATTAATTATGTGCTCAAGATTGATTTAATTGACTTTGGTTAGGACCTTGGTGACGTTGTTGAGATTAGGGGCTCATGGTTTAGATGACCATTTTTAGGGTATTACATTTGCCCCTCTTTGAATTAATGTGTGAGCAACGCGTTGATTCAAAGAAAATTTGATGTCTAGGAGATACCGGTTCTGAACTTGATTGATCATGAACTAGATTAAAAAGCGAGGTGTTTATTTTGATTCGAAGCGACAAAGCTGAATGAAGTCTGATTAAAGAGATACCTTTCCCGAACTTGATTAAACTTAGGAATGATAGAAAATAAAAGATATCAAACTTGAACTTGATTGATCAAGAACCGGATCTTACAGATCTAGAACTTGATTGATCTAGACACAGTGAGTGATGATAAAAAAATGATCTTGAACTTGATTGATCAAGATACAATGAAGATAAACTACTCAGCTTGATCAAGAAATGAATACTGAACACCTGCTTAGATTTAGTGTGATTAAAGAAACGCTTTTAAACCCTTCATTGAGTTTAAATGAATAATCAGCTTGATAAAAAGTGATGAAACTTATTAACGTTAAGAGATTGATTCAGATGAAGACAAATATCAGCTTGATTTGAAGTGATGAAACTAATATGCCCCTAGTGATGAGGTCTTATTTGATTGATTTTCTTTAGTTGAAAAATATTTTTTGCTCGACTTTCGATGAAGATTTGAAAATTTTCTCGACATTGTAACCATAAAAAGAACAGTGAATAATCCAGTATTTAAACCAGGGATGTGCAGCACACCATTAATCATTTTTATTCTACCATCATAAAACCTGATTCCAACTTTACCTAGACCAACAATGTCTAAATGTGGATCATCACCCATTCTATTATAAGGAACCAATTTCTCATCTCTTGTCTGATACAGATCATTGATTTGGTTGATAATGAGTTGAGAATCTCCATAGATGTGTAATTCAACAATCTTCCATTTGATGGCCAATTTGATCCTATTTACCAAAGCTTCGTATTCTGCAATGTTGTTTGTGCAAGGGAAGAGAATCTTGTAAGCTTTCGGAATTGAATATTTTTTAGGAGTAATAAAAAGTATTCCAAAACCAAAACCATGTTGAGTGAAAGACCCATCAAAGAACATCTTCCATGATTGTTTCGTAAGGTGCATGATTGATTCATCTAGGAATTCTATATGCAGAGGTTGACTATCTTTGAGCGGAGCATCAGCAAGTTGGTCTGCAATAACCTTTCCTTTGATGGCTTTGTGTTCCACATATTTGATATCAAATTCAGTAAGATCCATGACCCATTTAGCCAGTCTTCCTGTAAGCATTTCTTTACTTAGAAGATATTTGAGCAGATCAATCTTAGCTATGAGCTTAACAGAGTGTGCCAACATATAGTACCTTAGTTTTTGTGATGCAAAGACCAATGCGAAGAATGCTTTCTCTATTATAGTGTAGTTCATTTTATATGACACCAATATTCTACTGATGTAATAGATAGATCGTTCCTTTTTATTGCCATCCTGTTGTGCCAGAAGTGCCCCCAGTGAAGTATTTGTAGTTGATATGTACAGGATCAATGGATTACCTTGAATCGGTGGCATTAATATGGATGTATTAGAAAGATATTCTTTGATTTGTAGTAAATGTCATTCACAATCATTATCCTAGTTGTATTGCATCCATTTCCTTAATACCTTTGTGAAGGGTTGAGCTTTGTCATCTAGCTGAGATATAAAATGCCTTATTGACTGAAGACGGCCTTGTAAACTTCACATCTGATTGATATTCTTGGGTGGAGGTATTTCCATTATAGCTTGGACCTTTTCAGGGTCAATCTCAATTCCTTTTTTTGAAATTATGTAACCAAGCAATTTTCCTGATGTTACTCCAAATGCACACTTTTTAGGATTTAATCAGAGCTTGAATCTTTCCATTATATCAAGTATGAGGCCTAGCTCTTGATATGCATAGATCTCTTCATTGTTTTTACTAGGGTGTCATCAACATAATCTTCCATGTTTTTATGCATCATATCATGGAAGATAGTCGTCACTGATCTTTGGTAAGTTGCTCCTGCGTTATTTAGACCAAATGGCATAACATTCCAACAGAAGGTTCCCCATGCACATGTGAAAGCTATCTTTTCTTGATCTTCAGGTGCTATCTTGATCTGATTGTAGCTAGAGAATCCATCCATTAATGAATACATCTCATATCCAACAGTCATATCTTCTATCATGTCAATGGCAGGCAATGGAAAATCGTCTTTCGGACATGCTTTGTTGAGATCCCTGAAGTCTGTGCAAACTCTAATAGATTTGTCTGCATTTGATATTTCTGTAGCTTCTAATTCTTCTTTTGTAGTTCCGTAGCTAATTTGTCCTACCTCATTAGAGGTAGAGTTAGTAGGTGAAGAAATTGCTTGTGTCCTTTCTTCTTCCATCTGCTGCTCATAGTCTTCTTCTCTTTTTAGTTTGATTTCTTCCATTTATTTTTGCATTTTTAGGTGTATCAGCTCTTGTGCATCATCTAGGATAACTCTAGATTCTTCAGGGGTTTCTATAGTAGATACATCTGAGAGATGGTCAAGACCCCATTCATACTCATTTGAATCAGTTTCTGAATCATCTACTTGTTGTTTGCCAGTATATGTGACCGGAATGTTCAGTGGTGCAAACAATCCTCTGATTCTATATACTTTGTCTCTCACATCCTCTGGGACTTGTACTCCCTGTGGTATTATAGCTGATATAACTAGAACTTTATTACCATCTGTTTCCTCTCTCTGGGTAGGCAATTCTTTTTGTTCACCATTACATTCCTCCTGAGTTTGTTGAGTATTAATTTCTTGTTTTGTTAAAGGTAGTACCTTCTTCTTCCACTTACATTCATGGTGTGGTGTGTGTTTCTGATCTGATGACTTTCTTGGATCATATCCCCATCTAGCTTTATCATTGGCAGACTTAGTTTGTAAATGGATAGGTTCAACAATACCTTTTTGATGTTTTCCAAGCGGACCAGTACTTGAATATCCCATGCATTAAAGCATCTTATAGCCTAGACCATATTGTGTTAGGGAAATCTCACAATTTCCTATTTCTTTGTTTGCACTGTCCTCTTTGAAAAGTAATTTGAGAACATCATCTCCTTCTATTTCACCTACAAGAGAAGTAGAGGATTGTATAAAGGTGCCATCATAAATGACTTTTGGAGTTGAAATTTGTGGCTTCATAACCTCTGACTGTTTTTCTCACTGTCTTGGTGATGGAGGAAGAGACACTAGTGAGAGTATTGGCTCTATCTTGTATCCATCCATGCCAATGTTTGTGATTTTCAATTTTTTTTGTAAATCTTTCAGCAATGATTCTGAACTTTCAGCTATGGAGGCTACTCTATTATAAAGAACAAAAGCATCAGCACTCTGCGTTAATGCATTGCAGGTGTAACTTGTATCGATGTGAATACTGACTTCAACTCCATTATAAGGAAACTTTAGGCATTGATGATACGTAGATGGTACTGCGTTCATTTCATGAATCCATGGCCTGCCTAGTAAGATGTTGTATGAAAGATGAAGATCCAGTCCTTGAAGAATGACATCTCTTTCTACAGGTCCTACCCTTGACCCTTAGAGGTTCTTTCTTCTTCATCATAAGCCTTGATTTTATTTTTTTTTGTTAGGTCAATAACCTAGTTGTGTCAATAGATTGTATGTACAGATATTCAACCCAGTGCCTCCATCTATCAAAACATGTTTAACTCAGTGTTTATGGATCATGGCATCAATGTGTAATGGCTGGTTATGTGGGTGACTCAGTGAGTTATCATCTTCTTCAGAGAACGTTAGAGAATGAGGTAAAGTCAAGTGACCCACCATAGATTGAAACCGATCCATGTCTTAATCTTTAGGAACACTGGTGGTAAGTAAAGCCTTGTCCAGGACCTCTCTATGAGCAGAAGAAATCTTAAGCAGTTCCAAAATGGAGATTTGAGCATTGGTTCTCTTCAATTGTTTGATGATACTATAACTAGGAGAAGATGATGAAGCCAGTTGTTTTGATTTAGCCATGATTGTGTCTATTTGTCTATTTGGTAGGTTTGATGTTATTTGATCAAAAGTTGAGGAACTGGCTCCTAGGAGATTAATTTTGCTTTGAGCGCGAGTCATGGCATTAGCAACTTGTGCTTAATTTTGGTGGTCTCGAACTATGATCACATTGCAATATTCAGCTTGAGTAGATTCAATCATGTTGATCACATTATCGTTGTTAGCGTAACTATAACTGACTCTATCTCCTTCCTATGATTTTGAGGAATCTCCTTGTTCTTAAGTCGGTAAGGGATCTTTAAAGGCCTTATGATCAGCATTAGTTGCATAATTTCCAACAACAATCTTGCCTACGTCAATGAGATCTTGGATTTCATGTCAAAGTTTCATGTAGTGGTTTATGTTATGTCCCTTGTTCTGATGTTAGTCACAGTATTTGTTTTCTCTCCACCATTTGGGTCTAATTTCTGGGTCATATGGTCTAGAATTGTCTGGTAATGTTATCAGATTATTTGCCAATAAAGTTTTAAAAGTTGATTCAAATGATTCATCTAGAGGAGTAAAATCACGCTTATGCTTTCAATGCCAAGGTTTTCCTTTAAACCATTCTCTTGTTTTCTTTGGAGGATTCTCTATTGTAGTTTCAGCTACCTTGAGTGCTTGCATGCCACTAGCCAAGTTAAATATTGTGGATTTTGTTTTTTCTTGGAAAGTATCTACCACTCCATCATTCACGACATTCTTGTTGCTATCTTTGCCATATTTCTAGTATTTGCTCTTTTCTTTAGAGCTAGAACCTTGTGATGTTTCTTTCCAAAGTGATATATCTCCCTTTTTCATAAGCACATCTTCCATATCGAGGGTGTTATCTACCATTTTGTTGAATGAAGGGTGTACTTGCATCTGGACACTGTATTTCAATTCAAGGACTAATTTGTTGATGAAGATATCCATTTTCTCAAGATCTGGGATAGTCCGTGAATATCTAGAGAACATCTTTCTCCATCGTTGGAAGAAGGTGAGAAAGGGTTCTCTTGTCTTTTGTCTAGTATTGCAAAGCTCTATCATAGTGACTGGGTGATGAATGTTGTATGAGCATATTGTGTCCAGAGAATATTGTTTTGGTGTTTTATCTTTGTTTTCTATTCTTGTGATCGCAGTTTGAAATGCTTTCATTTGTTTGCTCATGTTTCCCCATGGGGTCTCTTACTCTTTAGCAACAAGGGCCTCCACATTATAACCAATAGGGAGTTTGGAACCTTGCTTTGCTAATTCTTAGAAATAGTCTTCTTTTTCCCTAGCCATGATGACCTTCATCATTTTTTGAAATTGTTTATCATTCTGACATCTATGTACTTCAGCTTTATGAGGTTCAGGAAGCTCAGATTTAGTCGATGAAGAATCACTATCAGTGGGATGGTTGCTAAAGTCGTCGTAAGTGTTTCATTTATTCGCTTCTCTTTCTTGTCTTTCCCCAGACATGGTGGGAGATAGGGGCTGACCAAAGATTGGTATGTCATAAACTGGTATCTGTGATGAGGATGGTTTATTGTAAAAGGGGTCTTCCACAAAGAATGGATTGTCTTTTGACACAAAGGCCATTTCTTTTTCTTTGCCCTTTTTGCTGCGAGAATTTCTAGTTTGACTAGGCATTTTGTAAGCGAGAGGACCGAGAGCCAAATGTGTTGCAGAAGTCAAGATCAAATTGTAGCTAGTAGTTCATTTAACGTAGTGATTGAGAAAGGTAACTTAAGATCTGGTCTGGTTTCAGGAATCATCTATCCTATCTAAGATGTTATCTAAGTTAACTTAGGTTTGATAAGATGTTTGTTTGAACTAGCTTAAATATGATCGACAAAATCATGCAATGCAACAGCAGATGTACACTATCAAGGTTGTTTATGCTTAGGAGGATGATAACCAGTTTTAGGCTCACTGTAGACTGTTTTGGACAGGTTTGACTATTCTAGACTAGCAAAATCAGAGACTCGTATGACTGTATTTCTGAGATCGGATGACAGTATAACAGTTTTAGGATGATGATAGTTCTATTTTCCTACGAATTGCTATCTAGTATCATACAACAAATGGGTAGGTCCCAGACGACAAATGATTCTATTCAGTTCTGTCTTGTAAGACACAAGATTTATCTTAAATGACAGACTATTGGGTTTCATATGACAGAGGATTGAGCTTAGGAAGATAATTTAGTAGACTCGTATGACATAGGATATGGTGCAGGATGATAATTTACCAAACTCGTATGACTGTTCATAGAGAAAGGACTAAAAATTTTGAGTTTTCCAATGACTGGGTATGACAACTAAGTATGACTAATTCTAAGATGGACCGATTCTTAACCAGGATAGACTAGTTTTGACACAGACAAAGTTTATCACTGAGTTGTTTGATCTTGTTTTCTTCAGTTTCAGTAGTTTGAAGGATGAAAACACAGAAAACATGTAAGATATATAATAATTTAATCACAGCATGCTAATGCTATGGAGGTTGGCTTAGAGAAGAAAACCTTTGCTTGCTGACTTAGGTACACACCCAATAGCTAATCAGAATACGGCCGCTGAGTCACATGCAATGGATTCTCAATGCCATATTAGCTGACTCCAAACACTAATAGGGGCACGATATGGCAAGTGTCTTGTGAGAGTTACTACCTCTCGTGTAAAAAGATTATCAACCTTTTGGAGGTGAATCAGGTAGCTTCTATCTTATAGTTCTTAGTCAGGAATTCTATTTGAAATTACCCCTTGAAGTCACGCAAGAATGATTGAGGCCTATAGCCTGACAAGGTACTGAAACAAGTTGTAGTCATGTAAACGTGATTGAGACCGTGAGGCCCTACAAAATGCTCGATATGAGAGATCTCAAAGAGAAAACTCAAATAATCCCATCCTCTGAGACTTTAATCACCAGAGACCTATTTATTATAGTGAGTTGGAATGCTCAGGTCCAGCTGTACTCACCTGGGTCATTCTCACAGGGTGATTACTTTTTCCCATTGTGACAGGCCCGCTAAAGGTACACAAATCTCAAAAGTCAAAGAAAAGCTTCAAGGGTCTAGATTTTTGATTGTCTATAAAAGATAAGAGCATACTCTCCTACCTCTCAAATTTTTCTAAAAACATAAAAGACAAATTTGTTCTTTAACCAGATAGCAATTTAAGTGCCAAAAAATGAATTTAAAGAATACACGATATTTGGTTGATTTTCTCTTTAGGCAACCTACAAAACAACGCATCAGTAGTCATGTTGTTTTTATTCTTTGACAGGCATATGTTTGATTGATCAATTATTTGACAAGCATTGTGCAAGAAATTGGTTAGGCTGTGAAAATCTCAAGCAGACATAAGACAATTTAGGGTTAGCGTTAGCATAATTAAAATTTAATTCAAGAAAAACCCTGGAATGTAATGTGTTTTTTTTTTTAATCTATCAGAAAACAGAATCGTACGACAATCCTCATAAAATGGAATGATAGAACACTTTTATTGTACAGGTTACAAATCAACAAATAACGACAAAAGATAGCATGAGCAGTATGATGTAAAATTCATAAATCAATATATAATGACAAAATATAATAGAATTAGCATGTCGTATGAGTCCATATTTTGATTCATATGATAATTTACAGGATATAATCTTGTTTCATATGATAACTATAGGCGTCAATATAATATCGTATGATGCAGTGAAACTGCTCATACAATATTTCGCAGACTGTACGGACGAAACCTGCAAAATAAAAGAATGATTTTTTAGGCTGAAAAAGTAATTTTCACCCCCATGGTGGGTGCCAGAAATGTGTGTGAAAAGTGGACCTGTATCTATATCTGCAATACACAACACTTCAATCAAGTCATTACATGCATGGTTAGACAAATATAAACATGAATATGAAAACCATAACAAATTGACCCATTGCCTTCTAAAAGATGCTAGTATAAGATTGCTCTCATATTTGTATAAGCAATCCAGTGACTAGACAACACCAAGACAAAGGATTTTAATCTATATGAGCATGATATTAATTGTAGATGGATGCAAGATTAATCTAACAAGATTTAAACAATAAATTAGATAAATGATCTAAATATGTATGCAATATTCACAATGAACCTAGAGCAAAATCAACATAATGACAATATATTCTCCAACCTCCAGTATCTTTGAATGAGAGATGAGAGCCTAGATTTATAGAAAATTCAGAAAGAAACCAAAGGTTGAGATCAAATGATGAGCAGTCAAGATTTTTCCAAGAGGAAGCACAATCCAGGTGAATTGATGTGATTGCATGCTTTTCTTAGTTTTAAAGGAAATTGAACTAAAATTAAGATCAAATCAAAAAACTAATTTATTCTCTATTTCATTCAATTTGAATATTTAATTGTTTTAATTGCTTTCTTTGAGATTATTCATCAATTTTTTATTTGTTTTTCAAGATTATCTCCAACTGATTTCTTTTCTCAAATTTTTAATTCTTTCTTGGTCAATTAATTTCTTTTTTGATTTATTTCTATTTTTGAAGATTTGTGCTCAATTGATTTATATAATTAAATATACAAGGATATTTAATTATAATAAATAAGATAATTATTTAAAATGATTTACTTGGAATGATTTAATTAATTAAATAAATATTTAATTAATATTGGTTGATTAATTTTACCATGTGACATTTGATGATTAAAGAATTAATTATGTGCTCAAGATTGATTTAATTGCCTTTGGTTAGGACCTTGGTGATGTTGTCGAGATTAGGGGCTCATGGTTTAGATGACCATTTTTAGGGTATTACAAGTACTACCGATACCCATAACAAGAGAATCTCATAAATTAGGCAAAGAACAAAGCAAGATCTAGCATTTCTCCTCTTTGTTTATGTTAATACCAACATATACTAATTGAGACACCAACATATTGAATGCTTCTAGGTGGTCTGCAACTCGTCCACCCTCTTCCATCTTCATCAAATATAATTTATTCCTTAATGAAATATGATTGAATAAAAGATTTCACTTGATACATTTCACCAAGCTTATCCCATAGTTTGTTTGTAGTGTTTTCTTCGTGGACATTGATCAGAACAGATTCTGCCAAGCATAGTCTGATTAGACCCTTGTCTTTATAGTCCATAACATCACATTGAGCCACCACAATAGGATTTGAGGGCCTTTGGACATTTGCATCAACAAAATCCCATAGATTTTGATCTATTAGCAGTTTGGCATTTGAAAATTCTTACAACAAGATCAAAAAGTGTCTTCTGCAAAAGCTCCCACCCAAAATTGGATTAGTTCAAAAAACCCAACAATCCACAACCGATCCTTCCAAGTAGCCCATATACCTTTGAGAGAAATGGAGCACACTAAGAAATAGAGTCATGATGGAATTGGAATATCAGAGAATCTAAAGACTTATGAAATATGGCTTTGGAAATTTTCCACTCGCCACTTATCTTACTTTGCGCTTTTTCCAAAGCATAATCCTATGTAGGTTTGCAAGTACATCTCCTCAATGGTTGATTAAATAGTGAAATACATGCAAAAGTGCTAGCACAAGTAGGGGGACAATAAATGAAGTTAATTCTCATGGATCGCATTTAATTCAATAAAGGAATTCAACATACGAAGAAAGGTGGTGGTGCTTCAAATCCTACCATGATTAGCTAGATTAATATATTAGAGTTGCTAAGATTATATTATTCCTCTGCCTTGGTTTAGAATGGTTCTCCCACATGAAGGTTGATTCCCTGTCAACCATCCTAATTTGAATGGGCCGGAAAGTGAGCAAGTGGATATTATCTTTAGATTGAGTGCTCTCACGTGGAAACATTGAATAGATTTCTTAAACTATAGAAAGAGTTACTATATTTAGAGAAATGGAAAGGAAAGCTAAAGAGCATCTGCAAAATAAATATGGAGATTGTTTGGTTTTAACTTGGAATTTGTTTCTTTTGAATACATAGATGTTATTCCAGGCTATATCAAGGGCTATAGGAGAATTGCAATACCAATATGGAAGTATCATAATGATGACATCTTTAAGAGCAATACCAGGCACCTCACTGAGTCTCTTAGGAGACTCATTGTTTACTCTATTTCTATGCAGGTCATTGTTATACTTAAGCTGGACTTAGACAAGTTTGACAGGTGGATCAAGGAGGGGGATACTACTGTTTACATTCGTGAATTATCACATAGATTCACTTGGGAGAGGGATGAACTGGGCAAGGCTACATTTGAGCAAGCACTGATGACTTTTATGAAGCACTTGGAGGGTAGACAAATACACATGGAGATTACTCAAGAGGAAGCTTACTTGATTCATGAGAGTACCTCCCACCCCCATAAATAGGACATACTTGATGGTCGGGAGGAAGCGTGGCTTGGATCCCCCCACTGGGAAACAATAATTCACCCGATGCTAAAATCTCAGTTTCCCAGACTGATGCATATGTTTCTTACATAGACTGTTGCTGATATTTTCATTTACAAATATGTATATTTAATTTAATCATCACTGTTATAGTGGAGGTGCCCGATAACTATATATTTGTTTGTGCATGCACCTTCGCTTGGTACCTTTGATACTGCTAAACTCAGGTTTTGCTGATGCTATGTAATGGTTTTTTTATGATATCTAAACCAAAAAAAAGCTAAAGAGCATCAACTTTGTCTACGAGAAAGAATAATAACAACTAGGGCCTGGACATATTAACTCATTGAAGAAGATGGTTCTCTTAAGTAATTTTTTATCTCTAGTTATGCAATTAGGGGAAAACACGATGGAGAATCCATAGGAAGATATTCTTCATAGATTAATTGTTCTAGCCTAGGAATTTCATAATAGTGATAAGGAGTTTGCAATGGTGACTCTAGTGGTAGTTTAAGAGGAAAAGGCTATGATGATTGATGCCTAGACTTAGCAAAGGATTGAGGATGCAAGATATCCTATGCCATGTGGACTTTAAAGCAGGTTCTAGTTTTCTTTGCAAAAACTTTTCTATATATATATATATATACTATTGTAAAAGGGTGAAAAAGGAGGACTCACCCCCCTTGCACTTTGATGCATGAGTGAATATTGATTAGTTTTCTAATTGATGTGTTTTCTAACATAAATTTAGAAATTGACAGTATGGATTCCTTTCTAGAAACATAATTTATATGCATAAAAGAGACTTTGCACTTTGAATATGAAATTATGAATGGAAAAATGTTGGAAGTTGTGTATTCATGCATGTTCTTCTATTCAAAAAATACTTTGTGATTTGTGAGCATTTCCTAGAATCTATTTTATGCATTGAATTATGGATGTATATGTTTATAGAACTTTGAGTCATAATTCATCTATGTCATCTGGGATGAATTCTTGTCAATTTTCCTTCACTTTTAATTGTGTATAACAAATGAATGAGATTTTGAATCATTTATTTATTCCTTCTATTTTTTACCCTCCCTACATGTTTGTCTTTTCTGCTTTTTGGTCAAAAGAACACCCTGCAAAAAATTCATTTACATCATAAGTGGGAGTTGTACCTCTAAAATTCAGAGAAAATTTTTGTATTCAATAAGAAATTTCTCCAAGTGCTCATTACATGTTTGTCTCTATCATATGTGTGCAGAGGGTTTCATTTTAAATGGACAAATCTGTAAGTAAACAATCCACACACATATCTACACTCACAATCTCACTCACAACTTCAACATCAATTTGGTCTTCTATATATACCATCTTCTTCATTGAAAATATCAATTAGGTCAGCCAAAATTGAGGACAACCATAGGTCCTATAAATTAGGCCACCAAAACATAATTATGGTGAAAGAGGTCCAATCTAGAAGATAGAGAAGACCTAAAACATATTTGCACTTATTTACAGGTAGGTGGGAATAATTCACATGCTACCAATCATCCTCTAAAGCTTAGAAAAAAGGTAACATGTAGATACACCAAACAACATACCACAATTTTGCCTAATATATGTCTTCTAGATGAACAAGTCCAATGTGGATCCTCACACACCATGGTAGGACCCAAATTAGTTGCAACACAAACTTCTAAGAAAGTAGAGACATCCAAGTATTCATTGGACACCAAACAACAACACTAGTTGAATGAACAAAAGCAATTTCCCTGAAACATAGATTCCAATCACTATGTGTCATGGCATTATATGGAGCACACTAGAATGTTCCAAGAACATCTAGAAATACTCTCAAATCCTTGATTCACTTCTTCATGTCAAGATCATAATAGTGCAACATAACTGATTCAAAACTCTTCATTTTAGAGAGTTGGTCAAACATAGAACATAATATCATTACTTGCAGACTAAAACACTATCTAATAATGAAATTGAGACATACAACATATGTTATTGTAGCATCCTAAATTGTACTTGCTTACATTTTTTTTCTCACCTGGGCCTCACTTTTTTGTTTTGTCTTTCAAAGCATGCTTGATTGCAATGTTGATTTTGCTCACAGATCATTTCAAACCTACATATTCTTCATCTTCCCAATTCTCCCCATGTTCTAGAGTCCTATTTTTTAGGATTAGGGCAGCCCACGCCTTATTCCTCTTAACAAGTCCTAAAATGGGGCCTCACAATGGTCATCACAAATAATAGGGAAATTGGATCCCATGTTGGCCTGTTCTGAAAAATTCAATTTGATTTTTGGATAGGCAACTATAAAAGGAGGTCTACCCCTCTCATTTGAAAACCTAACCTAATAGAAATCAAGGTCTCAATTGCACTTTGGTGAAATTCAATTCAAGTGACCAAACAATTAGACATTCATCAAGCATTGCAACAAAAGTGAAGTCAAGTTCAAGTATTGATGATGGCATCCATGATCATTTTTTTTATGAAGACACTCTACATGAAACCCTAAAACATCTGTGAAGGTCAAACAAATATTCATTAAGGTATACATTGTTGTTTCAAGCATTTTTAGCCTTTCCCACAAAAAAAAAGTATTTCATTATAGTCTTTTATAACATTTATCAATTCAATTTCATGGTTAATTCTAAAACTAAGGTTTGAACTAAGGAAAACCCCTACCCCCAACATATTTCCCTCTCTTTCTATGTACACGAAACACATGCAGGAGCTATATACTCAAGAAATTTGGCAATGTCGATAGTGATGAATAGGTTCATCTTTTGACGATGGAAAATTTAGAGGACCAAAGTAGATCTGTGCTATCTGGTCTCAAAAAATTAGGCTGAACTTTTGAGAATAGGATCTAAAAATCTTGTTTTGCCTAGGCCTCAATTGGTGGCCTTGTGGAACATCTGTAGCTTACTCTTTTTGTCAAATTGCTTCAATTATTATTGTTTTTCCCTAGTTTCAAAATCCCATTACAAATTCAACTACAAAAGATGGCAATCAAAACAAACTAGTTGAATCCAATTAGAATCTTAGACCTTTCTCCATTAGGATTGAGCCTAAATCGATTGGGTTCAACCCTTTGTCAATGTATGTGATGTTAACTGGGTTATTTAGTGGATTTACTTAGTGGAACCCTAATTCCTTAATTTCCCCATATTATGTTTAAATCCAGAATTTGACATCTTTCATGCCTAATTCTAATTTATTGTCTTAAATTTGATTATGAATGCATTTTAAAATTCAAATTTGCACTCATAATTGTTATTTTTAATTTACTTTCATAAATTTAGAGGTTAAATTAACAAAAACTCTAACTTATTATTCTAAAATTAACTTGTGGGTTGCATAACTTTTCATTAAAAAGAATGGATTGTCATCTTCTGAATAATTCTTTTTTACTTGACAATCCATTCCTTTTTTGCATGCATGCTCTACTTAATTAATAAATTAATCATGATTATGTAAGGAATTTTTGAACCTTGTTGCTTGGTCTCTTTATAGTTTCTGTAACTTTCAGATCATGTCTTCATAATACCAAACAAGATTCTTAATTTCTTTCCCAATCAAATAATGGTTTTGAAACACATGCATTATCTTTTTGCTTCATAGAGGCAGGACACGCCATACGCCTGAATTATTGAGAAACATATTTTTACTCAACAATTGCACAAAGTTACATATGATAAATTTGATGTTATGGTTAAGGTATATGATGGTTTTCATTGCCCTACTATTGGTTTTATTATGTTGAACACTACCAAATGCTAAGAGTGGGGATGAACCGATACATACTAAAACTTTGATCAGATTAAAACACTTAAACTGTAATATTCATTCAATAGATGTGCATGAAAGTTAAAAAAACAAACAACCAATACATTTACACAAGAACACTAGGATTTTTACATGGATAACCTAAACTGGAAAAACCACAATGAAATCAAAATTCACAATATATATAACATGTGTTTACAAAAGTTCAGACCATAGGCTAAGGAGCTCACTACTCTAGAGTTGTAGATTAAGGCACACTGCCTCAAAGCAAGATACAAATAAAGGACTTGCACAAATTAACAAAATATATCAACAATTATCCATCAAGGGTGGTTAAACCAAAGACACATGGGCATACGTGGAAGAGATAATAAAGGGTTCTAATAGATTGAGATTTAAATTTCCCTCTTACTTCTTTAATAATCCCTACCTACCTTATAAGGCAGAGACTTATGTTTTCATTTCACTGCTTATAATTAATTTGCTTTTTGAAAATAGAACATTAAATTTTATCCCATGATCTGAACTGATTTCTTCATTAAACTGATTTTTCTACTATTTTCTGATTGGTTGCTCAAATTTTCCCTGTGGTTTTATCTATTTTTATTTCCAAACATATTACATATTATCAAAGTCTAGAGTCTAGAGGCATTAAATATTTAGACAGTCTGGAGGAAAATAGTGGGTACTAGTATGGAACGCGACCTATAACAGGATGCTTGGCACCCTACATGACGGCTCATGTGTCTTATCTAAATTTTCTAATTTCGTTGTTTGTGAACTGCTCACAAAGCAGTCCATCTCATATCCATCTCTTATTATTCCTCCATGAACCTGCTTGCCGTTTTCAAAAGTTGTAAGTTGGAATATGTAGGAAGAACACTGCAAAGGTCATTGAGTTTAGCTTCAAACCAATCAGCTGAAGCATTTTCAGAAACTCTTCAAATTTCTCATTCACTGCTTTCAACAAAACTGTATTTCTCTCCAGCATTTTCTGAAACAACTCCATTGCCTTATCAACATAACCAGCAACCATGGTGCTTAAGGCAACAATGTCCCGTTGAGAAATTCCTCATACAGCTTTGGAGGCTCTTCTAAAACTCCATTATGTACATATCCTCCCATGAATGCATTCCAGGCGATAAAATTTATTTCTGGCCTTCTATCAAACACCTTGTACACATCATTGAAACACTAAAGATTGTCGAAGAGGGTTGTTCTTTTACCTTGGCTTCTTTCCTATTTCAGGGAGGAATATATTTTCAAATCTCTTTATACTTTACATTATTGATAGAATTTCGAAAACTAGATTTAGCGCCCAGCATGAACATGACAATTAATGTCAAATTACAGATAATTTTATTGTTTATTGTTTTTTTTTTTAAACTTATTTTTTGGTTCTTGATTTTAATGTCATCCATAACGATTGGAGTAGAGGGGTTTTTATCTTTAGAAAGAATATCAAGTTTGATGTCGCTACATTTGTCATATACATTCTTGACAAATTTGCCAGTGAAAAGCTCGAGATTTTAGGCTGGAATGTGCATGATCGTTTCCTGGTCATTCTATCACCATTTTGAACTACACACACCCTTCAAGTAGACAATTTTATTAATGCATTTTGTCAAACAATTTCCTATACCATATTTGTGTGAACATCTCATTATTCATTTAATATTCATTTAATATTCCCTTTATAACCCGTGCAACAAATAATAATTTGTACACCTTGCTATGCTCCCACAGTCTGCTTACATGTCACCAAGTGCATTTAAAACAATAGCATCCGACAACAATCACACTTTCATTTATGCTGCAAAGGATACCAATATTCTTTTCCAACATCACCATGCTCTTGAATGTTTCTAAATCCTTTTTCAAAATCAAAACGCATTTTGCACATATCCTACGCAGGTTGAGCGATTAAACCAAAATTGTTGGAGGAAAAACATCAAACAATCCACACACCTGCCTCAGCTGCAAAATTGTAACCATAGAAAACTGACAAAATTGTAACCAGAAACATATTAATAGCTAATGACACCACTTAATAGAGGTATACTTCACAGTATATTTCTGTGAAGCTGCAAATTTGTTACAAGCATATTGCATCATACATTTCTGTCTTCAGATCTACAGCTTAGAATGCAAACTAATTAAGATTTACTTTATAAATGTTGTGGAACTTTCTATTGGCCAGCTAGCAATTGAACATAACACCTAACATGAAGCTTCTTGCTGTTCAAAGAATAGATTTTTCCTCGTAACATTGACTACATGGGATTCACATTAATTACATTTTGGGGTATAAGTAATTTTTTTAAAAGAACAAGATTTTCTATATTATATCAAAAACAGAAAAATACAGTCAAAGCATATAAAAACAAGAAAATAATACTGTTCAAATTTGTCTATTGAAATGCTCTACTCTGATTGTAATGTTCCCCTTCTGTTCCTTTTTTTTCTTACTGTTGAAATTGTTTTATGTTGTTAATGTATTTTTAATTGTTTGTTGAAGTTGTCTACGGACTGTTTGTTACAGAGTCAGCACCCAGCACCCTTGTTTTGATTCTTGACTTCGTTTGACTGTGGTTGTAACTAAAACAGCACCCTTATTTTGCTGCTTTTTAACGTGCCAGATTTCTTTTTCCATGCCAGATTTTTTTTTCCAGCTACTCTGTTTTTCAACCTGAACATGACAGATTCAAGTTTAAAATTAATTGCAAAATCTCATTGCTGTCCAGTTTCGAAGGGGCATTCTTTTAAAAAAAAACGTGGTGTCTGAAAAAAGAACAGAAAGAAAAGAAAGGGAAGCTCTAATTTAAACTTTTTCTGTCTTATAACATCCAAATCAACTCATCAATTGAACAGTCTAATGGAAATCAAATGTTTTCAATCTCTGCTATTTATATATTAGGCAGGGACTCTAGCTATCAACACAGCTACATTTTGTTTTTTGAGATTGGCTTACAAAGTCAGATCACCAATAGACTTATATTATCCTATATCAACTGTTTCAAATTCTTGTAATCTTTGTTGTTTATATATAATGTTTAACTTAGAGATGCACAAAAGTGAGAGTAGTCTGAGTAATATAAAATAATAATAAGTAGTATTATCTCTAGAAGCATTAACGCTAATGCACTGAGCCCAAATTGTAAGTATAAATTGTTTATGTCAATTTAATCATTCGTATCTACTGTTTTTCTCAAAATTTGTTCTAGACAGATTCACCCATCTTGAAATATATATACTTTGATAATTAAATTATGGTTTTTGTTGACAATTTTGTCAAGGTAATTTTTTGGTCACCATTATCCAAATAACAGCATGGGGGCTTTGGCCCTAGCTCGCCCGGTCGTGGATCGCAACTTAAGGCGTGGGTATGCTCCTCATGGTCTTGAGTTCGAGTCCCCACCAAGAAATATATACGAGCGCAAAACACTCAAAATTTAGTATTTTTTAATCTAATAAATTGACAATATTTAAATATACAAATCCTAGTCATAGTAATACAACTTGTTATCAACGAGGTGCACTAGTTGGGCTTAACCAACACACTCTAAACATTGACCTGCTTACGTGGTTGGTGTGGGTCCATCTATGACTCATCCCTTTTTAGTTCGCCGTTAATAGAGGGTTTGGTGGATGTGCAAACTTAAATTTTAAACCTTCCTTCTTCTAAAATTCTTATGTGAAAATTTGAAATCACTCCCAATTTTTAGTAGCATCATACTTGGCAAAGCCCATGCTTATAAGTAAGGTTTTAGGGTCACATCATCAAATATGATGCCACATCAGCATGCTTTTTATCAAGGTGTCCAAAACAGTCCAAAAAAAGGTGAGACCAATAGTCATGCATAAGGGGACCCCATACTTGTGCAATTGATGTGGCATCATATGATTGGTAGTTTTTTACAACTAAGGGTACATCTCATTCAATAATGGGTATTAAAATCACAACTATGGGTGCAATGTTGTCAAAAAAATTGGACATTAATTCAATAAGTATAGGTATTAAATCAATTATTATCACAACAATTGAAACTCGATCAAATACTGGATCGTCTCTCCTATTTTCTTCTTTTTTGAAAGCACACCTTGCAGACAAGAAAGAATGACTACTTGTGAAATCGCTCAAGCATATTCAAGCAGATGAGAAGCATAGTCTAGTAGACATGCTTGCAAAATGTAGAAGCTTGAGAAGCGATGCAAACTATTGATAGAATGCTTCAAAGATAGATATTCTCATGCAACGCCCTCCTTGCAGGATATCTACAAAGAGGATTTGTTGAAAAGACCTTAGAAACTTTCAAGAAAATTCAATTTGAAGGCATAAATCCAAATCCCACAGCCTTTGCCGGTATCCTCAACCTTTTGAATAGGCTACACACACCCATCACAGGATATAGAGATGTTTTGTCAGATGTAGTAGTTACAACTACGTGTTAGACATGTATGCAAAATGTGGTAGCATAGATGAGGCATGTGAACTATTTGACAAAATACCCCAAAGAAATAGATTTGTTGAAAAGGCTTCAGAAAATTTCAAGCAAATGCAATTGGCGGGTGTAATCTAAACTCTACAACCTTTGACAGCATCCTCATAGCCAATGCTAAATTCTTGGGAGCTTTGGAACAGGGTTTAAATATTCATAAAAGCATAGAAGATATATTAATTTTATGCCACATATGCAAAACTTGGAAGCATAAATGAGACAACCTAACTGTTTGACAATGTGCCTCAGAAATATTTTATGCCACTTGTCAATCCTTAGATTTATGAGCTTAAATCTTTAAGCAGAAGTGCAATGCAAAATTCATGAGACGACCAATTTTAAAATATTTCTAAAAAATCTTAGCAGCTCCAACTCTATTTTTTAGGAAGCTCCCCTCCATGGGACCCCAACGTTGCAAAAATTACCATAATCTTATTAAATTTTATAATGGCTCTTAAGAAATAAAAACAATATACCTTTCCTAAAGAGACTTTTCAAATTACATTTCATATTATTAAATATTTTCGAAATCATATCCAATAAAATCACATAATATATATAAAACAAGTGCCACATAATGGCTAGTACTTGCCTTGTTTTTAGTATAGTTTTAATAATAATAATGATTTAATTTTAATAATGATTATATTTTAAAAATTATAATAATTAAGACAAAAAAATTAAACATATTAATTTCATAATAATTAAAATTTTACAAGAAAAAATAATATAAATTAAAGAAATCCTAATAAATTTTTAATTTCACAAAATAAAGTTAAATAATTGAAATAGTTTTAGATTTAAATCTACTTTATAAACTAAAATATAATAAACAAAAATATGTAAACAAAACTATATAAAAAATTAAATATTAAGAAAAATTAAAATTAATAATAAATAACAATAGTCTTCATAGATAATAATTGTATTAAGTCAAATTAATTAAATAAAAAAAGTAATAACTTTTTAAATTCATTGTCATTTAAATATAATAAAATATGTATAAAAATATAATTAGTTTTAACAAATCATTTTATTTTATTATAACATAACATTTTTTTTACTTATGTAATTATTATTATAAATATATATCCCTTAAAATTTTATACAATTTGATACTTTTATTTTTTGATTTGATTATAGATTATTTATGTTATAACAATATATTATTAAAATAATATAACATTATAAAATTCTATATTAGTTTAATTTTTTAGAAAGTTCAAAATTTTCTTAAATTTACATATATTTCTGCTATATAGTTGCCACTAAACTAAAAATCAAAAAATTGACCACGAAATACATGATGCAATCTTAAACATCACTCCCAAATAAACCAGAGATAATTATCCAACAGTAATGGAAACATAAAAAAATCCAAAATATCTAATTATTTATTTTTACTATTTTACTAAAAATTAACGAACTCCGAAACGTTAAAAACCTTCCCCGATATTTGAGCGGCTTAAATAGGCGGCTTCACAAACTCGACCAATCCCGAGTTAAGTCAACTCTTAACTCTGGCGGCAGATATTTTGGAGGAGATCAAATGTGGTGGGTCCAGCTAGGACGGCTTCCTTTCCCATACCTCTCGCACACAACCACTTACCAACCCATACGTGTCACTCCCAAATCTAACAAATCAAACCTGCGGCGTATACGTGGCAAGCGTTGAGCAATGGGCATGTTTGAGGGCCGATTCTTAAGGGCCAAGTTTGAATATAAATAAAAGAGAGACGGCAAACCTTAATAATTAGAAAACCTAGAGTCTCCCAGTGGCCGGTGGTCGGTGATCATGGTGGGCTCTCACCACTAGGGATGGACTCACTCAATCACTCATTCACAGTGTTTCTCTATGACTCATCAACCAATTCATCATGCTTGCCCATTGAATATAAAAAACTAGTTCTAGTAGACACATATGCAAAACGTGGAAGCATAAATGAGACAACCGAACTGTTTGACAATGTGCCTCAGAAATTTGGTCTCATGGAAAGCCATGATTGCAGGGTATCACCAAAACGAAATTGTTGACAAATATTTACAAACTTCCAAAATAAATGAAATGGGTAGTTGTAAAATCAATTCTCTCATGTTTTTTTCTCAAATTGGAGTGTTTTTTTATTTTATTTTGTATGATTAAGGACTATTCTTTTTTCTAATCTATTTTGTATTCTTGGATCTTTCTCTTTATTTCGTGGCTTTTTTGTCTATTTGACTAAAGTCCTTTCTCTACCATTACTTCTTGACAATTGAACATCTAAGAACTCATTTCATAATATCTATCACAAACATCATATGCAATTGATTCTTAATCTTGCTTTCTCTAACCTAATTAAGAATTGACTAATTATTTGAACTCTTTACAAAATTCTCTTGCTTTTGACAACATGGGAGGTGACTCTTTGTCTATTAGGTTCACCTTCTAATAATGTCTCTAAGTTTTGGGGAATGTGTTGGTTGATAATACATCATTAGTAATTGATTTATCTTTAATTTTCTTTGAGTTTTTTTATTCCTCAACCTACGAATCACTCTTATATATTATCTCCAAAGATTCTTGAAAAAATATAAACATTTGACGACTCCTTTGATTCGATTGCTTATCATTTTCTCCTCTTCTTCACCAATTGACAACTTCTTTACTTTCCCCTTATTTAATTCCTCTTTTTCCCCATAGCAACCACATCTATAGTATACATACCAATAAGGTCAAACTTCTATATATTTGTTGTTGTCTTGCATTATTTCAATTGCTTTATCATTTTAGTTAAATATTTTCTCTATTTTTCTAATTTCTAATTAAAAACCACTAATATTGATGAATGACATGTGACCCATTGAGGGTCTATCTCAATACTAGGGCTTTTTATTAGTTACATCCCTCTTGATACACTCTCAAAATGCTTATTGCACTTCTAGCCATTTCCATTATCTTTTCCCTTAGCCTCGGGGCTTTTTTAATACTCTTTCGTCTTCCTCCTCTATCATGATCATTAAATTCTTTCAAGAACCTACCTTGGTCTCAGTAATATATTCTTTAAATCTCTTATTATCAATATTTTACAAAAATATTTAATTGATTTAATTTATCCACTGTTAACTCATTTCCTTTTAATACCTTTATTTATTAGGAGGTAGTACAAGAAACCTAACACAAGCACAAGTTGCTTTTTAATTCTTCCAATTATCTCTATATTGTTTTATATTCTAGCATGATAGTTTTACATCTACTTACTTTGTAGTGCACTTATGGGCTTTCATCATTACAAAGCTCTTTTTATTTTTCAACTTAATAGGAATAAATCCAACTACCCTTTACAATTTTTTTGAAGGCATTCACATGGAAATCATGGCTCAATTATTAAGCCTTTCTTAAGTGTTAATGTGTTGCATATGACTAAGGACATTGATAATCTTATCAGTGGCTATCTAGATCATTAATTTGATTGTGGTCCTTGCAAGCAAATCTCTAAGAATTGAAAGTAGATTCCCTATCTATCTAGGGATAATCTTAAAGCTATTTATGTTGTGAGGGTATGAAATTGGATAGAGTTTTATTGGATATGGATCTAGAGGTTCCTTCAATAGGCATAAAGGTTGCTTGGATGTGAAATCCTTTTGATTGGTCCCTCATTTTATTTTTAGGAAAGCATCCATAAGGAAACTCATTGTTTGGATAGTGAGGTTGTTAAGTTTAATTGAACACCAAAATGCACTTTCCCATCTACTTTGGGTTGTTAGGTGCATGTAAGATTTGTCATATTGTTATTAGTCCAAGAAACTTATTAGGTGACACATAGTAAAATATCACTATCAACATTGCACATTGGCTTGGTTTGTGATTTTTAATTGGTCGGTTGAATCTATACAAGTCTAAGTTGCATTGAGTACTATTTTGGAATGATGGCTTAGGCTTACAACATGCGAAATTGCATTTAAGGAATTTTGTATACAAATTCTTAGAAGTTTAAAAGGAAAGTATTCAAAGAGGAGAAACTATTGGGGAAAGGAATAATCAATATTTAATAAAGTGGGATCAAGGGGAGGAAAATTTTGATTCCGCTAAATAATATGGTAAAATGGTAAAATAAAGGGATTAAGGATCAAAGATATAAAAAGACAAATGCACTTTTTGGCAGAGGAAAATATGTAAATGAAAAAGACTATGACTCAAGAGAAACCCAGGTTAGAGATCATTAATCTAGAGTGCCTAATGGTAGAAGGAAAAAAAAAGCTAGAGAAATAGGGTGGAAGGATTTCAAGGTTTAGAGATTGGTTTTACCACATAGCTTATGCCTTTTCGACATTATGGTATAATTAATCCTACAAGTATGGGTTCCACAAGGAGAAAGGGAGATGGGAAATGGAGTGAAAGAAACAAGTAGGTAAAATACTAAAACCCAAGATTTTGTGACAGGAAAAGTGAATCCTCAAATTAGGAATTGGGGATGTTGAATACTCAATGCTAAAGGAGAGGAAGAAAGGAAAACAATAAGTGGCTCGAATAATTGAGGTTCATGGATTAGAATTATATCGTAAGAAGTGCATGACTATATTGAGACATAAAATGCTAGGGCCAAAGGAGAAGATAGAGTAGGGACCGAAAGCATGGGGAAAGCCATGATAAAGTGTCTAATTCCAAAATTTCTATGACATTATTAAATTCTTTAAATTATTGAATCTTGCAAACATCCACATGATAGTGGTTTAAATTATGGTTATTAGAATTCACCTATAATATTTTTGCTAATACTTGTTTATGATTTGTCCATGAGGTATACATAGTTAGACCTTGATAAACTTTTACCTATGTAGGCCTGGAATGTATTGGTTCTTTAAGAGTGACCTTGAACATCCATCAAGAGTGTTTTTGAATAGGAAATGCATCTAATATAACCTTGTGCTTGATAATGCATTGAAGCACATTTCATATATTTTGCATACTTTCACAAGTATAAGTCTTATTCACAAACCATTTCTACGATCACTTTCCTAGTACATGATTCATTCTAGTTCTTGCTCTAACATATTTGGACGAATGCACCAAGATGGGGGACCAAAAGGATTCCAAGAATCTTTTTGGTCCCCAATAGGCCATTTGGCACATGCGAAATAAGGCGTGTGCCCTATTTGGCGTGCACCAAATAGGGCACACGCCTTATTTGGCATGCGCCAAATACAAAAAAAATATTTAAAAGTTCTAAAATCACATTTTGGAAACCATATTTTGCTAAACCTGTGTTTTGAGTTGCATATCTCATCTTCCAGACTGCGCACGCCAAATAGAGACATAGTTTTGGCTTCTAGTAGTGTGAGATCTTCATCAAAATGGCACCACAATGTCAAGGGAGTCGAAGAGGTATGTATTTCTATTTTTTTACTCTCTAATTGTGTTTAAAATATGGATTAAATTAGGTATTTAAATTGAAAGTTGTTTTAAATTTTAGGAAATCAAAATCCATCTAAAAATGTTGAAAACCCACCACCACCTTCTCATGAAGAGACTTCTGAAGAAGAGGCACAACCAACCCCTCCTCTAGGAACACAAGAAAACATATTAGGGAAAATTGAAAACAACAAAAAATAACTTGAGGAGTCGATAAATAGGCTGAAAAATCCTACTTCCACAACCTCTCACAGGACAAGCCTTATGGAGTCACTACAATCTATTGTAGCCCATGTAGGTTCAGTAAGTGGTCAAATTAATATGTGGTCCAACAAAAGAGAAGAACAAAAATAATTTTATGCAAACAAGTTATCACATGTTGCAATAAAGAAAAATAAAACAAACAAAGTTGACTTGCATGCACTTTTCACGGACCCTAGAACAAATAAACCCTTAGGTGGTGGATGGTTTTTGATCAGCCGCAATGTAATAATCATGAGGTGGGCAAGTGCAAGGTAATGAGTCACAAATTCGCGGAAGTCCGCGCATTGGAAAATGCGCTCTTATAAACGGGGGCCCGTTTTCAAAAAACGGGGGCCCGTTTGTGCTTCGGGCTCCCGAGCCGAAAGGTAACGGGGGCCCGTTTTGTTTAAAAACGGGGGCCCGCTTTTAAACAAAACGGGGGCCCATTTTTTAGAAACGGGGGCCCGTTTTAAAAAATGGGGGCCCGTTTCTAAAAATGGGCCCCCGTTTTGTTTAAAAGCGGGCCCCCGTTTCTAAATGGCATTTTTCCTTTTTTTCCACAATCCGCCCTTGTTTGAAAACGGGGGCCCGTTTTGTGGAAGTTGATTCCACAACCCACCACTTGGCTCGGGATTAGGCCCGGGATAGGCCTGGGATGGCCACACCTGAGACATGGACCTGCAAATTCAAATCTCCATGAATGAAAGCACAAATATGAACTTCAGAAATAGTTTACACACCTCTAATTAGAGAATTTTTATACGAAATTAAAACCCATTTCAAATTATACTGTCTAGATTCTAAATATGTAAATTTATTTAAAAATTGATTATTTTAACTATTTTTCATTTAATTTATACTAAATCAGGTCCATAAATTTGAAATATTAACTAATTTTGTTAATTTAATAACTTTTTTATTTTAAAGAATTTTGGAAAAAAAATTATATGTCATCAATCTACACAAAATTCTTTTGTATTTAAAAAAAAAAAAAATCAAAAAATGTTAAGTTTACATCAAATTATGTGGGTCGTACACGTCAAATTTTTAAAAAGATAATTACGGCAATTAAAAAATTAATTAAAAAAAAAATATTAGAAAAAAAAATACAAAAAAATATGCTCATCAATCTTCAGTGTGTTACAAACCATTTCCCAAAACGGTTTGAGAAAATAATTTTAATTGTGTCAAAAAGTGTGGGTCGTACACATGCATGGTATGGTTCTGAAACAGGCATTTTTAAAACATAGTTTTCAGAACTCCATTTAAAAAGTTATTTTTTATTATGTGGGTATTAAAATAAATTATATATTTGGAAACTAAACTCAGAGGGCTATCTTTTATATTACTGACTTTTTCCAAGATTCAATCTCTAAGTGTTTCAAAATTTAAGCTCAAATGAGACAAAATCTGAAAATCAGGGAAAACACTTCCACTTTTTGGCCAAAAAGTGGACTCATCTTCTTGCACTGACCCAGGTGCCTCAATACTTTTTGAGGAAACTCTATTGTGATTTTATCCTCAATGAGATCCTTAACTATTTTGACTATCTAAATTTTCAAGGTAGGGGTGGGGGATCATCACATGACAGAGAAGGGGCACAATGTGACCCGAACCTAGCACTGAGACCCTTGGGTAGACCTATGGTGGAGCACGTGACTATTCCTTCCATTGTGAAGGACAATTTTGAGGTGGATATTTTAGAGTCCATTAGCTCATTGACTCAGACCCTCGTATAGTATGTCGAGCCTCTAGTACATGTTGATGTGGATGAATCTTATAGGCCTCGGGTTCGATCTCACTATTGTCAATCATGTGGGGCCCTTTACACTTATCAGCCTGATAGTAGTCAACATGCACCTACACAGCAACCATCTGCTACAGAGAATATGGTCATGATAGAGTCTCTACTGAGTGAGACATTCGGCATTGATACCCAAGTAAATTTTTGCAACTTCATTTAATTTTGTTTATTGAATTTTATTTTGAAGTGTTATAATAACTAAATTAGTACAATGAATGTGATAAAAATGTAGGGTCAAAGTGTTTTTACTACCTATGACATTCCCCCAGCCATGTTTTACACAACACCATCAAGTGATCAAGTAGGTTTCTAGTAAATATTTGAATTTTTACATGTGAATAGGCAACATTATATGAATAGTTTTCTCATAAGTCACTTTATATGTCAAATAGTTTAGTACTAGAGCTTCGACATCGGCACCTTGTAGTGAAGTTCATCGAGGTACTTACACCGAGGTAACCCTTATTCATTAATGGTGTGATAAAACAAGTTTAGTAGTTTTGATAATTGAATAATACTTATTGTTTCATTTTCAGTTATTGATATCAGTTACTCCTCTTGATGTTGGAGCTACATCGAATCATGATTTTTCTATAGCAGTAGCAAGTTCAGAAGCTTTGACAAAGGTATGGGATAAATTAGTATATTTCAATTGTTCTTTTAATTGTCTATATTGAAAATTGTAATGATACTTGTATGCAATTTAATTTCTATCATAATGCTTTTTGTAGGGCCTTGTCACTCCTGAGCGTGATCGTCCCCCCATTGTGGATGAATAGAGTGATTACATGTTTGTAGTAAGTAATTGTTGTATTATTTGTCATTAAAGAATTCTTTTGTATATATATTATATATTGATGTTTATAGTTTTGATTGTATCGGTTGGAGCTCCAGAGAAGTCTATAAAGGAGGACTAGTGAGCGCATTCGAAAGACACCAGCAACGCATATATCTCCATCCTCTCGATAGTCAAAGGTAGCTCGTGATCTATTTCCTGGTGCTAGTGGGAAATAAGTAGACTAGGGGCCTTTATTGTATGCCTGAATGACATTTTTGAGCATACATTTTGTATTGTGTATATGTGACATTTTATTGCCATATGGCTTTTGGCAAAATTGTATCATTGTATTGGATATATGCTATACTCTTATAGACATGAAACATTTTATGACTTTATGACTATTTTGGTTAGTGCAAATCATATTACAACTATTATCCAAAATCACATATATAAATTTGATGATTTAAATTGAGTTTTTCTAATTGTAGAAACATTTTTGTATGTGAAATATTATATATTCTAGAGGTTTTTTCTATAATTCTTATTACATTTATTAATTGAAACCAATTCTTGTTTGATAATTAAACTTCATAACTTGGTAACTAGTAAATATATTTATTTTCATGCCTAGAATTTCTATTTTGTCATAGTCCATGGAGACAAACAGTAGTAACATTATCCTAGTTACATTTTTAGTTTCAATAACTAGTCTCTTCACTTTAGTTAGAGTTGGTTTATTAGTGTTAGACTACGTTAGAAAGTCTTATTTTGTACTAGTCTACATATATGCTTAAGAAAGAAATTACTCTTTTAATTAGGTTCTTCCTTTTCTTTCAAGTACAATCTAGATGTCAACTATTACATTAAATTTGGACCCTATAAACTAGTTTCAAATTTCAAATAACTTTTATTTATACCCATTCACACTAAAAACAAAAACATCACATCGTATTTAAAAAAAATTAAAATCACAATCAGGCGACTTGGCGACTGAAAGAACACCATACCTAGCGATAACCTAGTCTCCTAGATGCACTCTCATTGATGATCCATGCCCATGATGATCAGAATGAAAGTTGCGCTATGTTGCCACCTTTCACTAGATGCATTTGACGATTTTATATGCGACAGAAAAAGTCTCACCACAAGCAAATGGAATTGAGTTGTCCAAAAGAGAGAGAGGTTTTTGTAGGTTCCCACCACACAACTACATAGGTTCAGATGGCTCATCCATACATTTCATGGGCTCCGAGATACGCAATGTGAAAGTTTGACAGTTTTCACACTTTGAGGACTCAAGAGAAAGTGTTGCTAGGGTGTGGCTTGGAATGATCAAGCGACTTGGGAAGAAAAAAGGGCATATGTAGCATAAAATTAGCCACCCGGATGCGATTGCACTAACGGTTCATGCCCATGATGAGCATAACAAAAGTTACACTATGTTTCCACCTTCATTGAATGCATCTAACAGTTTTTGATGCAACATAAAAAGTCTCACCACGAGCAAATGGAATTGAGTTGTCTAAAAGAGGGAGAGGATTTTGTAGCCGTCCACCACATGACCTTGTAGGTTCAAACGGATCATCCACACGTGCCACGAGATCCAAGTTACATGATGTGAAAGTTTGACAATTTTCACACTTTGAGCACTCATGGGAAAGCGTCACTAAGGTGTGGCTCGGAATGATCGAGCAACTTGGGGAGTGAAGCAAGGGCATACACAGTGTAAACCCAACCACATGGACATTCTCGCCCTGACCGTTCATTGCCACAATGAGTGGAATGAAAGTTATTCTATTTTGCCACCTTTCATTAAATGCATTTGATAATTTTTAATGAAACAGAAAAAGTCTCACCATGAGAAAATAGAATTGAGTTGTCTAGAAGAAGGAGAGGATCTTTTAGTCATCCACCACATGACCCCATAGGTTTAGACAACCTGTCCATATGTTCCACGGGCTCCGAGATACGCGATGTCAAAGTTTGACATTTTTCACAGTTTGAGTGCTCGAGGGAAAGCATTGCTAAGGTGTGGTTCGGAATGATCGCACGACTTGGAAAATAAAGAAAGGGCATAACTAGCATAAAAACAACCATCAAGACGCGCTCGTTCTGACAGTTCATTTCCACAACGAGTGGAATGAAATTTGCGCTATTTTGCCACCTTACATTGAATGCATTTGATGATTTTTAGTGCGACATAAAAAGTCTCACCATGAGCAAATGGAAATGAGTTATCTGAAACTGGGAGAGTTTTCTATATTCATCCACCACACGACCCTATAGGTTCAGACAACTCGTCCATACATACCATGGACTCTAAGTTACATGACGTGAAATTTTGATGTTTGTCCATAGTTTGAGCGCTCAAGGGAAAGCGTCGCTAAGGTGTGGCTCGGAATGATCGGGCGAGTTGGAGAACAAAACAAAGGCATAACTAGCATAAACTTGGCCACCCAAACGCGCTCGCAATGACGGTTTGTTGCCACGATGAGAGAAATGAATGTTATGCTATTTTGCCACCTTGCACTAAATGCATTTGATGGTTTTTAGTGCGACACAAAAAGTCTCACCACGAGAAAATGGAATTAAGTTGTTTGAAAGTGGGAAGGGGTTTTTGGATTCATCCACCAAGCGACCTCGTAGGTTCATACGTCTCATCAATATGTGCCACGGGCTTCGAGTTTCACGACGTCAAAGTGACCTAAATAAAATAAGACAAGAACCACCCACAAAACAGTGACCTAAATAAAACCTTGAATTTAATTTCAAATTGAAAATAAAATTTAAGCAAACCTTTTTCAACGAAAAGCACTAAAATAAAATTGTCCCAACCAAAGTCAATCTTTGAAAACATTTTATTGGAAAGAAGTACAAATTTTCATAAAAAGATGCCATAGAATTTTCCCCAACCAAAATCAATCTTAGAAAATATCACATTGGAGAGATGCAGATTTTCGTAAAGAGATCCCGTGATTTCACAAATGTGATAAAACCTTTGGACTTTAAAAATTAGAAAAGTCAATCTTGTCTGCTGGATTTAGTCCCGAAAAGTACTAAAATGAAATTGTCCCAACCAAAGTCAATCTTTGAAAACATTTTATTGGGAAGAAGTACAAATTTTCATAAAAAGATGCCACAGAATTTTCCCCAACCAAAATCAATCTTTGAAAATATCACATTGGAGAGATGCAAATTTTAGTAAAGAGATCCTGTGATTTCACAAATGTGACTAGTATATCTATATTTAAAAAATATATGTAAAATATGCCGAGAGATATCTTATAATAGAAGGGAATTTGACAATTGCAACAATATTATTAGTATACAAGAATTTCAAAAATATGGATAATAATAGAGTTGCTCAAGTATATACCAGCATGAACCTGGAATTTAGAATTGTCAGATACTCACAATGTCAAGCCCACTCCTCCAATAATGTCTCAACGCTACTTGATTTTATTGATTGTTCCCTTTTAAATATTCTGGCACTCTTCCACTATCATTTGAATGTAACGGTTTCATATAGTTGGAGACAAGTGGCGAGGGTTCTATTTTATTTGGAGTAATAAAATAACACCTCCACAAAAACCAAAAAATGACATACTTCATGCATTCACCTGTCGTTTGCATGTCAAATTTTTTCAAAAATGAATTTTTGTTTACGGACATTTTGATGTCATTGTAGATGCCTCTCGACATAATAAAACCTTTGGACTTTAAAAATTGGAAAAGTCAAACTTGTCTGCTGGATATAGTCCAAGAAACGTGCAATCTTTTCGAGCACCATTCAATCCTATAACGTGCCTATTACTGACAAAGTCAAATACATCCTTTCGAGCAGCAACGTGCTCGATCAGTAAGTTGTGTTAAATATCGAATGAATTCAAAGCAAATACTTGCAAGCCGGGGTACCCAAATATGGCGTGGTTCGACTCCTCTGAAGTACAGTTGGGTTTTTCACTCATCTTCCTCTGGATTTTATACAGATTTGTGACAAAAAAGGAGCAAGAGCAACAAGGGAGAGTTGAGATTGCCACCAGGGCCACGGCCATGGCCACTGGTAGGCAATCTCCATCTCCTTGGAAGCCTTCCTCACAAGTCCCTAGCTGAGCTTGCAAAAAAGTATGGACCCATCATGTTCCTGCGCTTGGGCTCGGTACCCACGATTGTGGCCACTTCTCCTGCCATAGCCAGAGAAATTTTTAAAACCCATGGTTTGATCTTCGCCAACAGGCCACCTTCATCGGCGGCCAAGTACATGGCCTACAAGCGCAGAGACATGGTGTTGGCACCCAATGGAGAGTTCTAGCGTCAGATGAAAAAACTGTGCACAATGGAATTGCTGTCGGCCAAGAGAACGGAGTCATTCAGGTGGGTAAGAGAAGAAGAGGCGACAGCCATGGTGAGATATCTGAGGAAAGAGAGCGAGAAAGGCGTGCGTTCAGTCGACCTGCGGAAACCCATCTCTTCCCTAACACTCAACATCATCTGCAGAATGTTTGCAGGCAGAAGTTACTCCGACAATGAACTGCTTGAAGGAGCGTGGTTTGCAAACATGGTGTCTGAGCTTATGCATCTGGCAGGAGTGATTGTTGTGGGAGACTTCATTCCCTCTATTGCCTTTCTAGATTTGGGACGCCACCGCCGCCACATGAAGAGGTCTCATAAAGAATTCGATGCGTTTGCTGAGAAGCTGATCGATGAACACATTGAGAGGAGGAAGACGAAGAAGTCTGAGAATCCGGACATCGTGGACGTGCTGCTGGACATGGCTGAGAACGAAAGTTCCGAGATAAAAGTCTCTCGCCTTCACATCAAAGCAATCATCTTGGTCAGTTCGGTTCAGTTGCCATGACCTGAAACTAATATTGCTAGTTAGATGTTAGGGTTTGCTTGTTTTGTCTCGTGGAATTGTGAAATTACAAATTTCTGCTAAGATCTGACTAACCAACGAGTTCAATGCTTTCACAGGATATGTTAGCTGGTGGAGTAGACACATCTGCAGCAACTATAGAATGGGCGATGACTGAGCTGCTGAGAAACCCTAAAGTAATGGCACGGGCGCAACAAGAGATTGAATTACAGGTTGGGAGAGATCGCCTTGTAAGGGAGAGTGATATTGTGAACTTAGATTACTTGCGATGTATGGTGAAGGAAACATTTCGATTACATTCACCAGGGCCCTTGCTGGTGCCACACGAGTCCACTGAGGCTTGCAATGTGGGAGGATATTACATTCCACCAAAAACTAGGCTGTTTGTGAACATTTGGGCAATCGGAAGAGATGAAAGTGTTTGGGAAGATGCTTTAGAATTCAAGCCCGAGAGATTCATTGGGTCAAGCGTAGATGTGAAAGGCCACCACTTTGAATTGTTGTCTTTCGGAACAGGGAGGAGGGGATGCCCCGGGATTACCATGGGGCTTTCCGTTGTTAGCTTGGTTGTTGCCCAGCTCATACATTGCTTTGATTGGAGTGTGGAGGGTGAGGTGGATTTGGAGGAAGAGTTTGGGTTGAGCTTACCTAGAAAGTTTCCCCTTTCTGCTCTTCCCTCCTGGAAACTCACCACCACAGGACCACCATGACATTGGATACGAAGCTGAGTCAAAAACTATTAATATAGACATATAGCCATCCCAGCAATGTCGGCCGTGTACGTGGCCACCTATATATATGTAATGACCGCCATATAGTCGTGTGTTAAGACAATAATAATAGGGAATGAATATTTAAATAATATTAATTGTTGTGTTTGTGGAAGTCACATTGTTATGTTGGAGTGTTTTTCTATTCAAATTTTATATTTTCATATGGAGTCTTCATATAATTAAATAAATTGTTAGAGTACTCTTTTGTTTAAGTTTATTTGTGTCATATCATTTTTCTAGGTGTTAGGTAAGATTTAATATCGTTTTATTTATCTACATTTAGTATTTGTGTCAATAGTTGTCAAGTAATTGTATCTATCTGTGTGCACCTCATGGATGCCCTCTTTCTAGTTATGTTTTTATAAGTAGAGCATATGTACACAGTTTTTCATCTTAGCAATACATCATTATCCTCTAGTGAATCTATTTTCCCTCTCTCTCTTGGAAGAAGGTTTTGTTCGTGATCTTGGTTGCTTGGGAGCATTGATCCAACACAAATACATAATTTCAAAATAAAACAAAAATAATAAAACTTTGAATTAGAAGATAAATAAAAATGAGTTATGGTAACATGTTAAAGATATACATATTTCCTATTAATATGGTTTGACGGTTTTCTTTATTTTATTTTTTATCATTTTTTATATGTAATTCGGATGGTAACCTTTGTTCTCTCTTAATAGCAATTTGAATATGATGATGCTACTTTCCATTTGTATAGTTGTTTAGGTTTTTATTTATCTTTTTAGTTCTTATGTTGATTATTTTTTTGTATTCTATTTTTATTAATATAAAAAAAATTAGTAAATTCAAATTCATTTGTTTAGATAATACAAACTAGAATACTGTGTAAGATAAATCTTTTTTAAATTCAATGTAGAATATTTCTTATTATTAAAAGACAATATTATATTCAAATTCTATTGAAATTTAACTTCTTTTTTTTTTTTGGTATTGGCACAAAGTTAAACAATTCTTAAAGATAGGGAAACAAAATTTATAGTCTTTTGACTTAATGATAAATGGTTAGAAATTTAGCATAAAGAAAACACCATAAAAAGAATGAAGACATGTTAAAATTGAATTGGAAACAAACAAAAGATAACATGAGTATACAAAAATTTAATATATAAGTATACTCAAATTAATGAGAACTGCAATATAAAGCTTACAATAATCATTAAACTCTACTCAAATCACAAGTTTATTTATAAAATATAATACAAATCAATATGAACAACAATTTTAGTAACAAATAGACATAAATACTCAATTAAAATTTATACACATTAATTGTTAACTATACATTTTCTTAAGAAACTAAAACATATAATACATATTAATCAAAAATGTCTATCCCATAAGTCCATCTTATTTATGTATCTCAAGTAGGGAATACATTTCCTTAACTAGACTCATAGGTTCTAATGTTCAAATTGAGTTTCTTTCAAAGAAATATTATCGACATTAACTCAAATTATTCTAATAGTATTGGTATCATTGGAAAATCCTCTTGATATAGAATATGGTGGATACCCATAGTATACCACAACACTATGTCTTTTTTCTCAATATCTTGATTCCTACAAAAATAACAATTACATCAATGAAACACATGTTTAAAAATAATCAAATTAACAGAATAATATAAGTATTGAATTTAATTATTTCTATATTAGTAAATAGTAGTCTATTTCAAAATATCAAACTTAATAATATTATAAATTGATCCTATAATTTCTTTAATTGATTTGATAAGAATGAAATATTATAACACTATTATTAATTTTCTACTCACTTGTTTGTCCACACTGCTAATGTGTCATCTCCATGACTTTGACAAATGTAATCTCCACCAATCCATTGCTCAATGTGATTGTATCAACTAACCAACACCTATACATAGTAGGGATCGCCCACTTGAAAAAATAAATAGAGATAAAAATAATATTTTATAACTGAAAAGAACAATATTATAAATGAAAGACACCTATTATATAACAATAGTCATAAAAAATTAGGTGGAATTTTCTCTTGTCATAATCTACTTTACCTGGTTATTGGTAAAAGATGCTTGAACTTGTGGATAATCATCTAATGATAGAAGAATTGTTGCAATTGATCGAGGAACCAATCTCCACACAATATCTTGACCAGCTGTAATTATTTTTAGGGGATTGATAATTAGGAGGCCTGCTGGTTTTTTCAAATCAAATTGGATTTTAGCATCATCTTTTGTCTTGGCAACACTTTTTTTAAATTGTCCAATAAATCTTTCTTGGAGATTGGCCATCTGATGAGGATGCAATAGATCGGAAGGAGGTAACCTTGAACTAGCCAATCTTTAAGGCATACAAACTCAATCGGTAATCCCTAATTCCAAAGATCCTTACGCCAGACCAAGTCAAGCAATTGTTCAATGACACCAAAAAACACCTTGGAAAACCCAAGGGCTCCACTATGTTCACTTACAAACAACCACTAGTACATTTGGGGCTCAATTCCAATGACAATTCGTCAGAATTCCGATTACAATTCGTCAAACTACCGATGAGAAACATCGTTGAAAACTTGTAGTTGGACATTCTGATGGTACTCAAGACCGTCGAAATTTTGATGCCATAGAAGACTCTTCCAATGACAACCATGACTGCACTTAGCCATCGGTAAAACTTGATAAGTCGTCAGAATTCCAATGACTTCTAGGTAATGTTCCCACGGTGAACATGACCGCCCATCTGGCAAGAATGTCGTCAGATATACAACATCCTCAATGGATGTTTTGTGGGTGTTCATCGGACTTTCGATGATGTTAAACAACAATGAGGGCATCCACACCGACGGGTATGTTGTATGTGTGACAGTTCGGGCGTCGGAATAAATTGGGTGGGTGTCAGAATTCCAATGGCCGGGCCCTCACTCCTTATCTGATGAGGATGCTTTCAGACATACAACATCCTCATCAAATACTTGGTGGATGAAAATATTTGAACTGATTGACCAATATGATAATACTAAAGATTCATTATTCTGTATCAACCAACTAAACGACAATAAAAACAATTTGACAATCTAAGCATGTGACGGTTCGGGCGTCAGATGCTTGGTGGATGGAAATATTTGAACTAATTGACCAATATGATAATACTAAAGATTCATTATTCTGTATGAACTAGTCAAACAAAAATAAAAATAATTTGACAATCTAATCTTTCCACTCAAAGACCAACCTCAAAAAACCATGTATGATTGAAGAATTGTGTCCCACGTTAAGTTCTTCAATCCCATCAATAGCCACCCATAGGTGGCATACCATAAGCTGGCATGGGAGGCATTCCCATTGCACTCATACCTGGCTAAAAGAAACCTCCCATGCCCACTCCCATGCCGGGCATTGGAGGTGCTGGCAAAGCAAGGGGAAGAATCTAAGCATACATATTTTGTAAAAGAAATAGGCACATATTTATTTCTGCAGAAGATTTAAATGTTTATTAAAGAGAAAATTAAAATATTCACAGAATCATTAGAGTATATCAAGAACCTGAAGTAGGTATGGAAACACAAAGTCAATCATATTAATCATCCAGGCAAGTTCCAAAGCCACATCTAGTCTAATCAAGCCATAGCATATGAACAAGCATGAAGAAAAGCATTCTTTCTTGCCATGCAGTTCCAAATGCAAAAGTAAGCCCCATTTCAATACCCCAATCCAAAATGAAAATTTAAAATATACTTTAGCCTGTGAGAGAGAACAACCAACTATATGTTTTACCAATTGTATACCTGTTCCACAAAATACACCAGCAATTCCTCTACAAGTTCATGATCACCCGATTCAGAACTAGTTTCCATTGCATCCTTGTAAAGATTATCCTTTTTTGACAATGCAACATGTTAGCACATAATTTTTCTATAATTTCCTTCATTATTCTCTTACAATGCTATATTTCAAATTAGCTATGCTCTTAAAAATGCTATTGGAGGTGCTGGAAAAGCAAGGGGAAGAAGCTGAGCTTACATATTTTGTAAACAAAATAGGCACATTTATTTAAATTTTTAAAAAATGCTAGTAGAGTAGAACAAGTGCTCTTTGAGGCTCACTTAAGAAAAATGCATACCTGTTCAGCAACAAGATCTTTCTCTTCTTTCTCCTTGGATTTCTCTTCTTGGATAGCCTCTAATTTGTCCTTAACAAGCTCATCAAATTTTTTCGTGTATTCTCGAATGAACTTTGAATTTTTTTTTTTTTGAATATTACCAATTTAATTTTGTAGAAGATTTAAAATGTTTCTTAAAGAGAAACGTAAAATATTCACAGAATCATCGAAGTATATCAAGAATCTGAAGTAGGTATGAAAACACAAATTCAATCATATTATTCATCTAGGCAAGTTCCAAAGCCACATCCGGTCTGATCAAGTAATAGCATATGAACAAGCATGAAGCAAAGCATTCTGTCTTGCCCTGTAGTTCCAAATGCAAAACTAAGCCCCATTTCAATTCCCCAATCCAAAATGAAAATTCAAAATATACTTTAGCCTGTGAGAGAGAACAACCAACTATATTTTTCACCAATTGTATACCTGTTCCACAAAATACACCAACAATTCTTCTAGAAGTTCACAATCACCCAATTGAGAAGTAGTTTCCATTGCATCCTTGTAAAGATTATCATTTTTAGACAGTGCAACATGTTAGCACATATTTTTTCAAATTAATTATGCTCTAAAAAATGCTATTTTTCTATAATTTCCTTTTATATATTGAGCACTTTTTCCATAAGAATAGTTACTCCTGGGTTTTATGTGTAGGTGCAATCTTGTAGTGACAATCTCTATCCATTTGTGACTTCTGTCTAGAGATTCAACCATCAGGTGGGTATATTGAGGGTGGCATTGAGACAAGATGAAGCACTTTGGGTTTCCTTTCGAGGTGAGGAGGCCTGGCAAATTGGTTCTTGGGATTGATCAAAGCGCACAAGTAATTATCAGAAAGGGTAAAGCTCCCATGCAAAATAGAGTTTTTGTGTAGATTGTATTAAATCCATTATCAACTTTTGTATCTTAAAGGAGATGAAAATGATTGAAATTTCACATTATCGATATAAGTTATACCAATGAAGGCACTTAAACTAACAAAGACCAATTTTGCATCAGGATACCATATATCGATGAGAGAGCGTAGCAAGCTAGAGTTGTACTCATCAATAGAAGTTATACCAATCAAGGAGAAAAGTTGAGGAGAATTGATGCATCGACAAAAACTATACCGATATGATCGATCGACATAGTGAATAGTAGCGACATCAGTGGAGAATTGTCTTGCCGATAGCCAATGAGGGTATCGGTAATACTTATACCGATAAGAGTGGCAAAATGAAGAGTCCATTGGTATAACCAAAGCAATTGGTATGTGTTACTTTGAGCCACCCCGACACCCAAAGAAATCATCGATGAAACATATACCGATGGAACATACTCTATCGGGAAGACTTTTCTTATCGATATGTTTAATTTCGGATTACCCCGATACCCGATGAAGGAGTAGACTAATTGAGCGGAGCGAAGACACTATCGGGAAGACTCATGGTGATGAAGCCAGTTGCATTGGTATAACCAAGGCAATCGGTATGTGTTACTTTGAGCCACCCCAACACCCAAAGAAATCATTGGTGAAACATATACCGATGGAACATTCTCTATTAGGAAGACTTTTCTTATCGGTATGTTTAATTTCTGATTACCCCGATACCCATTGAAGGAGTAGACTGATAGAGTGGAGTGAAGACACTATCGGGAAGACTCATGGCGATGAAGCCAGTTGCATCAAGAAGACCTATGTTGATGGTGAAGCCCATTGGGGAAACAATGCCTATCGCGATAATGCTAAATAAGCTCATTCGACACCCGATGAGAATATCGATTTGAGATATACCGATGAGGAGGAAATGGATTCATCGGCTTAGGCTATCCTGATAAGAGAAAGTAAGATGTCAAAGCAGATAAAGGGTTGTTCAAAGAGTGCCAAAAGGGAAATATTTATCGGGGAGACATATGCCGACGAGTCATTGTCATATCTGAATTCAAAACCAAATTTTTTTAAAATCTTCTATTTAATACTTGCAGTAGATGCATCTATGGTTTGCATGAGGCAAATTTTATGAGAAGTTCATTATTGCAAAAGAATACAGCAGAACTAGAAATTGTCTTGTCTAAATACTGCTATGGTGAAAGAAGAACACACAAATAGAACACAATGCGCCTTTGAATAACATAGCAGAGGATTGTAATTGCAAAAATGGAAGCTTCGAGTTCAACAGGAAAGAAGAGAGTGGCCAAGAGACCAGACTCTAAGGAAAAGAATGGAAAAACGAAAGAGGTGCCTCCAGTCAAGAGTTTAAACCAAGACATGATAGACCAAATGTAGGCACCCAACCCAAAATCCAGAAGGTCGAAGCAGCACCTGTCAGGGAGAGACTAATTAGAAGACAAGTACAAAGAGGTTGGAGATGTCTAGACCAAGGTAAGATGACATGAACTATTTATGTTCCACTATTTGAGAAGGAGCAAGGAGATGTCGCTCTGCAATCCTTGGATGAGAAATTTAGGTAAGCTAACAGTCCCCAATGTTTTTGTAAACATAAGATTGCTAGAGGTTTTGGTGAGGAATTATAATTCGGTGAAGAGGTGCATTCAACTCCTGAATGGGAAAGCATTTATTAGATTTTGTCCAGGTACCATAAACAAGGTTTTCAATTTAGACCCCAGTCTTGATAAGCCCTTGTCCTTTGTGGAGTTGTAGGAAGAATACCTCAGAATGGAGACTACATATACTGGCTGGAAATTTTCCATTCACAAGAGGTAGGCAAGAAAATTAACAGAGGAAGACGGGCCACCATTCAACATTAATTTTTTCAAACACTACTTGCAGTAGACATATATGTTGTGTGGGAAAGTAGGAGGGGTGGAGGTGCCTGATCTGGCAAGCACTGGGCCACTGGTGTTAGCCTCTGATATACAAATGTATCAACCTAGGCTTTTTGACTATGCAACATATCTGGTGGAGAGGTTGCACGAAGGTTTTTTAAACCTTAGGGATGATACTCATCCCAATTTCAAATTTTATTCACTATTGATGCATCTAGTGTTATTTTATGGATATGTAAAGGGTTTTTGGTCTGAGGGCCTAAAATTAAATACCAAGAACATGTAAGGTGAGGAGCAGCCCATCTAATTGTGGACATCTCTTTGGGATCCTTGATATATGAGGTCCAACTATATTAAGTTTAAAGAACTTATTGTGATGCCATTGTACCGAATGTATGGGATTTCAATAGAGAGGGGCTAAAGATAGCCGATGGTGGAAAAGTGTAGAGGATACGTTCAGAAAGAAAAGGCAAATATAGTGAAGGAAGGGGTGGCAAATCATAGAGGACATAAAGCAATTATTTTAAAGTAGGGAACATGTTGTTGAGTTTTCTGTAGTTCAGAAGGTGTGTTTGTGGAAGTTGCTTAAGTGCATCTCGTGTTGGATGTTCAACAAGAGGATATTTTTTATTTTGTAAATAGAATGTTTGCTAGAGTTGTGAGGTTATTACCAAGAATGGTTTTATGTGTGGATAGTTTGAGTTATGTAAGGCGAGTTTCCTTTCTCTCACTTCATGTAAGGAAAGTTCCAGTTTGCATCATGCAAGGAATGTTTCTCTTAGGTTGTGTCATGTGAGGAAAGTTTCTATTCTCTTGCATAATTGATGTTTCATCATGAAGAAGGCTATATATGTAAGATCATTGTAACAACTAGGATTGATTCTTTTGAGATTGGAAGATTCATGAAGTGATTTCTCAAAGGAAAGTTTGCTCTTGAAGCTGAATAGAAGATTCAACATTTGCAAGTTTTTCCCTGCATTGGGGTTTCCTGGGTATATCTGTGTTATCTGTGTTTATATGTTTGGTTTCTTTTGAATTTGTTTCCGTTGTTCATTTAGTTAAACAATCCAGAGTATTAATTATTACAAATCAGATAGTTTATTTTCTGTGATATTTGTTGAGCAATTATTCAGTTGCTGGGTTATAGAAATTAACATGGTATTAAAGCTATAAACTCTGAATATGAAGCCAAGTTTTTGTAACATAGATTTCTTCTATATTAAGTTTTCAATTCCTTCAAAGTATCTCTGAGGCATAGTTGATTTAGCAGGATGGAGTGAATCTTGAGGGGTTCACCGATGCAGATTGGGCAGACAATATAGTTGATAGGACGAGCACTTCAGGGTGTTGTTTCAATTTGGGATCAAGAGTTGTCTCTTGGTACAACACGAAATAGATTTCAGTTGCACTGAGTCCTACAGAGGCCGAGAATATGGTAGCCAGTATGGATACATGTAATCATATCTTACATTGGAAACTTCTAGCTGGGCTTTTTGATCAAGAGCTAGATCCTTCAGTCAAGTTACAATACATTCCTACAGATGGGGAGATAGCAGACATCCTAATGAAGGCTTTGATGAAGAGTAAGTTTGTATTCTTCATGGATGTTATGCAGAACACCTTCCTCACTAAGAGGGAGTGTTGAGTTATTTGTAGTTTAGAAGGTGTGTTTGTGGAAGTTCCTTAAGTGCGGCTCTTGTTGGATGTTCAGCAAGAGAATAATTTCTATTTTGTAAATAGAATGTTTTCTAGAGTTGTGAGGTCATTACCAAGAATGGTTTTATATGTGGATAGTTTGAGTTATGTAAGGTGAGTTTCCTTTCTCTCACTTGAAAGTTCCAGTTTGCATCATGCAAGGAATGCTTCTCTTAGGTTATGTCGTGTGAGGAAAGTTTCTATTCTCTTGCATAATTGATGTTTCATCAAGAAGGCTATATCTGTAAGATCGTTGTAGCAAGTAGGATGAGATTTTTTTGAGATTGGAAGATTCATGAAGTGATTTCTCGAAGGAAAGTTTTCTCTTGAAGCTGAATAGAAGATTCAACATTTGCAGGTTTTTCCCCGCATTGGGGTTTCCTAGGTATACCGGTGTTATCTATGTTTATGTGTTTGGTTTCTTTTGAATTTGCTTCCGCTGTTCATTTTATTTAAATAATCTAGAGTATTAATTGTTACAAATCAGATAGTTTATTTTCTGTGATATTTATTGAGCAATTAATCAGTTGCTGGGTTATAGAAATTATCACATGCATGATGGAAAGAAAAGGAAAGAGAAAGTTCAGATGAGAACAAAATGGGGGTACCATCATCGAAGACATTTTGGGCGCATCCATTCTTCTCTATCATTAATGAGAGATAGAAGCTTTACAACATGGAATTCTTGTTTCTAGAAGGAGATTAATGTCTCATGTTAGTAGCAGAGCATCAATCTTATTAATAGAAGGTCTGTAGATCAAACCCTGTTAGGAACGTGTAATGGCTTATGTATGTGGGATTAATTTCTTCTTGCATTAAGAATAATTGAATGACATTTAATTTAGGGTCGAAAATATTGAGATATCAAAGACATGATCTAGTTTGATAAAGACAACAAGGATATATACTCACAGCGATGTTAGGTTGAATGATGTTTTTGATTGAGAAAAAAATGAGTTTTATAGGAATCCGAAACCACAGAGTTTACAGAGTGATGTTAGGCCGAGTGCCTACAATGATATGTTACCAATAATTTCTTAATACTGTCAGTTCGGTGTATAATAAGTAGATTTCATTATAATTCTATGCACAGGTAAGACGTTGTTCCATGCAGGAGTTATTTAAGCATTAGCTTTCGTAAACTTTCAATCGTATAGATCCAGCGCATAGGAGAAGAAAGTATTGTAGTTTCCTTTCATCTTGTCACAGTTTGGGTTCCTTGCGCATTCTCCAAATCTATATAAATGCCGTTTTTAATCTGGAATCATTGTTATGATTCCACCTACATGCTTGTCCTTAAGGGTACTTTTAACCTTAGCATAGATGTAAAGGTTTGCTTTTATGCATGTCTTCATTCTTTAGAACCTGCAAAATCTTTTGATTTGAGCTTTTCTTTTTTAGACTAGAGTTGGCCATTATCTAAGTTTCCTCAACGTAAGCATACCTGTCCAGGCAATCGCTCCAGCTCATATGCTTAATTTCACATCTGCATTATATACCCACATTTATAATAACGGAATTCAAGAACCGTGAATGCATTTCCATAATTTTCTATGTTTATTCCTTTGAGAGAAGATGCCAGAAAGATACGTTTCTATGTTTCCTCCTTGCACAACGATGAGTGTGCATATGTAGATAATACTTTGCATATGTGTCCAAAGATAGTTTGTATATTTGTCACAGCTGTAGCATTTTACGTATATTATATTGACTGAACATTCCGTAGCATCCTTTTTAGCAAGCTTCATATAAGCAAGTAGTTGACCCTTCTTTGCCATTAACGGATATATTTTATGTAAATATTTAGTGATCAATATATCATGCCAAGCAACTTTTGTTTCTTCCTTATTCAATACGTCTAGGCAACCACTGAAGATTCCTAAAACAATTATCCACAGCTTTTTTAAGGCTTGACCTATGTTTTCCTTCAATTGACAAATCAACACTCGAATGCAAATGGTTTGGATGAAAATTATAAGGTTTAGGGTATTATCATTTAGAATTTAAGGTTATTTTAAATAGAACAAATAGAAAGGAAGTATATTAAAATACATAATGTAGAAATGAAATAGTGAAGTTGTATATAGATATATTGAAGAGATAAGTTAGGAATTGATGTTTTAGGATAAATTACTATAACTTCTTTATCTATTAGGATCTTCCATGTTAATTTTGAAATCATTGATTTATGATAGGATAAAGTCATTTTTAAAATATTGATTAAAGAAGTTCCATTAATATTCCTCTAGTAAGTTGATTTAGTTAAAATTTAGACTTAATGTTTCAATATGTTATTAAACATGAGAATAACTTATAATTAGATGACTTTTGTGATAGAATTATTAGGTCAATGGATAGTCAATTTGCTTGAAGTTTGGTATATGGAATTATGGCTTAAATCTATGTCTTGAGAATATTGATGTCATAGTAATCCATCTAGGTAAATTACTTTGTTGGGTGTTTTTATCTTAGATATTATTTTGATTTATTTAAGAGTTAATTCATTGTTGAAGAAATTGTCTATTTATGGTAATAATCATATTTCTACCAACACTTGAGTAAGAATTGTAGGAGAATAGTATTAATGGATTTATTATTGGTGTTGTTATTTAAAATTATGTAAAAAGATGATAAAGCCCAAGTATTTCTAGGGTTAGGATCTATTATGTAGATTTTTGAAGCTATTAGGAGTATGACTATCTTGAGTATAGGTATGAAGGTTTAGGTTCTTTAGTAATGATTCAGGTATTTATTTCTTAGCAACTTATAAGATATCAATACATTTCATATATTGAAGATGCTTCTTATGCATTGATAAATTGATGATATTTCAAATCCTGGTTGACTTTTTGTAATGATTTGCACCTTAACATGTCATATTGTGTCTCATAAATGTATTTAGAGAAAGTGTTGGTAATTTTTCTTATCACATGTAAACATTCAGTTATTGACTCATTACTTTGTTATTTATTAGATAAAGTGGGCAAGGGCCCCAATCTATAAAAGATCTAAACCAAAAACCATAAAAAATCAAGCTTCGAGATCAAGCCCTCAAAATACCAAGGAATGAGCGAAGACACAAACTAGAATAAACAACACATGAAATATTTTTTCCAAGGCAAAACAACAAAGTTACCCCAAAGGTAACCCATGGAAGGATTGAAAAAGAGTAGAAACAACCTTGAGAACCTCAACCCCAAACAATCTAACTTGAAGAACAATTTAACTAGAATAGGGCTAAATAGGATTATAAACTAGATTATGCATTTTAATATCATTTTTCCTTCTATGAACAACCATCCAGTTAGAACTATCATACAAACACATAGACCCCTAAGAAGAGAAATGGAAAACCACTTCAAGTGTACCACCAATAGCAAATGGAGAAGCCAATGAGTAGTAGGAACCCTCAGTAAATCATCCACAAACAACCTCTAGATAAGAAGCTAGTGAAAAGAACATAAAATTATCAATTAGTAGATCCTAAATTTAAATAAGAAATTTACCAAACCCATCTAAGCACCACCAACATCATAATGAACTGTATAAATGGCCATAGCAGCCCTAATAGGGTCAATCCACAAAGAGAGGATAGCAAAGGCTGAAAAAAGATAAGACACAAAGTAAACCAAACAAATAGAAGAAAAAAATTTCACAATAACTACCCTAAAACCCAAACGCTTAGGAGTATCAAGGAAAAATCTGGACAAAAAAGAGTTTTAAATAGAGATTAGTAGAAGAAATAGTAGATAAACAAACATACAAGGATTCCAACATATTAGGTAGAGCCCACTAAAACCCTATCCACCACCACCAACACTATAATAGGGCCTTTCACAACAAAAAATCCTTGTTGCCTTCACTAAAGATAGGGAGCCCAAAATAGTTAGAAGCCCACACATCAAAATGCCCTGAAGTGGGATCGACCACATCATCAACCAAATAGAAAGATCAAATGGAAGCACATGCTCCATCACCTTAGTGAAACTAAGAGGTAATAATAGGGAAGGGGAAAAGGATGGCCCCCAATCCTCTAAACCATCAATGATTTATAGAAGGAAGTGTCATGGTATTTAAAGAGAGGCAATATGCACACAAGCCAATAAAGGCACCATACACCACATCAGAAATCCAACCATAACTATGAGAAAAAAAAACTCTACAAACACCAAATATTATCTTAGGAAGAAAATTATGTTGAACCCTTAGGTGCAAGAAAGAGGCCTCCAACGAGGCAACCAATGAGGCCATTTTTTCATAAAAACCATCACCAAAAATGTAGGCACCAAGCATAACAAAGATCCTAAACAAGGGGGAGCTACACCTCATCAACTCTAGAAGCACCAATAGGAGACACATAAATAAAATTATTAGGTATAAGGGGTCCCTAAACTATAATCTCATCTTCCTCCTCTGAATCTCTTTCTTTCTTCCTTGCTCCCTCCTAAAACCCTCCCTTCACCTCTCTCACCTCCTCATTTCAAATCTCTAAAGTCTCTTATTTTCATCAAATGTTACTCATAGTATTGCATTGTACTCATTACTTTGTTCTTATGATTATCTTCAAGGAATTACAATGATTGAGTTAGTGCATTCATTTTTTTGAAAAATAAAATTTATATATGCATAGATAAAATTTTGAGTTTTCAAATATTATTTTATGTGAGGTCAAACAAGTGCCATATATGGAGAAACAAAAAATAGCAACTTTCTACTTCAAACTTACGTACCAGTAGATGGATCAATTTGGTTCCTTGGCCAAAATTTATTGATCATTAGTATATTCTTGTCAATTGATCATTTATTCTCTTTCTCTCTTCCATATCATGATATTGTTACATTAGCATCTATAATGTAGATATATCATGTTGCAACATATTCCAACATTCCAACTACTTTGAATTGCTAGGCATCCTAATGGGGTTGAGTATTCTTCAATGGAAGGATTTTGAGAAAGTGTAGTGCTTTAAGGCTGGGTGGTAAAGTATTCCAATGATTTTCTCACTCATGGTATTCTCATTCATCATTTACAAGTTGGATCTACACCTACTAGGATTGTCTTCAGTTATGTACTTATTTTATTCGACCTTATGGTCTCATTTAAAGGAAATGATTTCTCTATGTCGTGCCTAATATTTTGGCTTATGTATTCAGACATAATGTCATATTAGAATAACCTGTATTAAATAATATTTTTTAGTATGTCCAATTAAGTTATGTTTAGTTTTATATATTTTGTGTAATATGTTAATTTATTATAGTAGAGATCCTTACACAAATTCACATTGAAACACTTGTAGGGTGACAATCATGTTCATCATAGTATCTTTGCAATTGACTCTTATGTCCTACATATTTTTGTATATTTTCTCCTAGAATTTTTGGAGTCTTTGGACCACCAATTCCATCTTTTAGCAATCCTACATAGAACTAGCCACCTACTTCATACTCTTCACATGTTTCTTTAGGCTTTCCTATTTATCAAAGATGGTGGTTGTAGACACCTAAAATTGTCCAGTCTAATTAAATAAATATCTTTATTTATTAAATTATTTTAGCCTAATTCTTCTATTAATTGAATAAATCTTTATTTATTTAATTAATTCATTTATCCTCTTCTAGCCTTATTTCTCATTTAAAAAAATACATTTATTTATTTAAATTATCCTTTTCCTAAATTAAATAAATATCTTGTTTATTTAATTGATCCCACTTCCTCTATTAATTAATTAAATCTTTATTTATTTAATTAATTCATTAACCTTTTCTACCTATAACACATGTCATTCATCTCTTAATTCATACACTACCTACCCTCTCATTATTTTCTTATTTCTTCTGCCTACGCTCTAATCATAGCCGACCATTTATCTTTTACACCTCTCAATCTTATCCCTCCATTTCTTATAGTGTCTTCTATATAAGGAGATGCTTCCTTCATTATCAACCCTAGACATTCTATGCATTCAACTCCTAGACATATACATTCTAATCAAGCATCATAACATTCAAACTTTCATATGCGATCAAGTCTACTTGGAACCACATTTCCGTTATTTGTTGAGCTCTTGTGCACATATAAAATCTGAGAGCAAATATATCAAGCAAGATAAATGGAGATAGGAAGAATGGAGATCCAAACCCTATTGGACATGTGATGGTATAATCTTTGTGATTTCATTTGATTTGCATTGTCTTAGGTAATCTTCATATGTTATGGTAGATCTTTGTTGTTGTTAGGCTAGGATTTTGTGGTTGAATTCATTTAACCTTTCAATATTGTTGTTATCCATTTTCACTGTATACATTTTAGCACGCCCAGTGGGACTATTGTCCCTTTTGCATTTAACATCTTTTGTTGTAGATTTTGTGTTTTTGAAGTTGTAGATCTGACATTTTTGACAACATTTTGATATTTTTGTGTCTGCGTACTTTCAGATTGCGTTTTTTATTTTCTACCGCGTCTGTGACATCTGGAATTGTGTCCATGCCTTCGACATTATTTAATTTTTTTTGCAGATTCCAGGAAGCGTGTCTATGTTCCCTAGTCGCATTTGTGAAGTCTTCAAATGCGTCTATATTCAGGAACCGCGTCTGTGGTCAGGAACCGCATTTGCGAATTTATATAAGGTTTGTGTTTCTGATAACTGCGTCTATGTGCAGTTGTTGCATTTTGATTTCATTGATTTGGTTGTTCGTCATTTGGATTTCAAATCTGGTTTATTTTGAACTAACATCTTCAGATATAGATAATGAAATTGGTGCAGCTTGTCTTGAAAGAAAAATCATTTTGTAGAAGGTCCCTATTTTCACAAAGTATTTTGGATCTAAAATTTACCTAACTTGTGTGCTTGCAGGAAGGGGTGATCATTTGAAACAATCCAAACTACTAATAGATCTTTGTTGCAGGACCTTGGAAAGGGTTTTTTTCTTTATTGTGTGCCTTGTTTTCATAGATTATAAAACACTTCAATTGGTGCACTAAAATTGAACTAGTGTCTTTTGTGTCTTGGGAAATAGGCTCTTTTTTTGTTTCATCTTTAGAGGGCCTGTCTCCCCGTGTGGTCATTAGGACTACTAGTGAGGAGAGAACGACAAAAGTGGTAGCAAGGAAAATCCACCTCTTCTGAACCACTATAAACAACTATATTCATGGTAAAAACTATGGATAACGTGTGTTGATTAGTTCATACTGACACTATGTCTCCCCATAAACCCGTTTGATCAAATTTATTTGATCAGTTGTAGGGTGTAACTCCTACCAGCTGGGAGCCTTCTATATTTGTAGAGCTGAAAGTGCCACATGTATGGCCACACGAGCAGATGCCCTTACTAGCACCTCTTTGTTTTAGAAGCCAAAATCCTTCTAGTTGTTGGGGCAGGAGGTCGGACCTCTGGAGCGGCCCACACACATACAAATCTTAGTAGAGATACAAAGTTCGCCACAAGGAGTTTTCGTGGGGACTGATACTTGGCTACCCCGAGAAGTGAGTGTCGAGGGTGGAGCCAGTGGGGTCAAGCATTTAAGTATCCACTCTGAATTGCATAGCCTCATGGGGTATCAACAACTATTGTCCTAGCCAGCCATAAGAATCGTGCTTGACTTATTTTAAACAATCAAACATTCATGACCAAACATCAAAACATTGTGTCTTTTGTGTCTTCAAGTGTATGCAAAACAATTTTATATCAAACAACACACTTTGTTTTGAGTCATTTTGAGTCTAAACACCTGCAAACATTGAGTCTTCATCAACACTATGTCCTCTTGTCACGAAAAATAGTCAAACATTCAGATTTGGTCACAACAAGTCACTTCACAGATTGGAAAAACCGCACTCAGTTTGCAAAAATGCGTCTATGTCTGACAAAACTATGTTTGTGTCATATAACCATGTCTGTGAAGGGCAGAAAGGCGTCTGTGTCTGACAGAACTAGGTTTGTGTCATTTAAGTGCGTCTCTATTTGGCAAAATCGCATCTGTGTCATTTAAACGCGCATGTGAAGTATATAGGCATGTCTGTGTTCAAAATTGAAATTTTTTTGCAGTCCAACAAACAAGAACAGTCAATTTCAGACTTATTGAGCTTCCTAGGTTATCTTTCTGGGTTTTCATCTAGTATTCAACCTATCTTTGGGTCTCACAAAGTCCATCATTTCTTTACACCTTACATTACATTCACATTTGTCTAAACTTGAGTCAAAAGGTCACTTTCTTGTCCTCATCTTTCTTTGTCAACACACTACATACAACAACATTTTGCTAAGTGGTCCCTCATCAAGGTCTATCACCTTTGGGTCTCATTTGGTCTTACTTAGAGTCAAGGTAAACTTACCTCATCAAGAGAAACTATCATCTCTTTGGAAGTCACACCTACTCTACTACATACATACTTGGTCTTACACTTTAGATATTGCAAGTAAACCTCAGATTCATTTACATTCCATCAAACTCTTGGTCTTCCATACTCTTTGCATTTTCATCTTGTCTCACACATCTTGGTCAATACCTAGTTCATGGTTGAAACCCGTTCCCAAAAATCTAGGAGAGAAGCTAAAGAGGCTCAAGAGTCCGCAAACATGAGTTCCTATGAGTATGATAATGATATCTTTTTCTATTCTGATCATACTACATTACCTGATATGGATGCTTATAGAAACATTCCAAATATTGAGAACATGGACACTGCAAACAACAATAATACACACAATGACAATATGGACAACATTTCAGTACATTCAGTAGAACTAGAAGACACAATTATGGATCCCCGTTTCAATAGATTGGTTGAGGAAATAATGAGGAGAGATAGACAATATTTCTTACAACTGATGGCACAAAGTGGAGCCAAGATCCCTCATGATTTTAACATGTCTCAAATAATGGAAAATCGACCTTTGCAACAACCTCACCTCAACATGGATCAAAGGAGGCCTAATAGTGGAGGCAATAGAGGACCACATATGGTGCCTGAATCACCATCATTTTTGTTTCAAAAACCAGAGGTCCCTTACACACATGGTCACGCATACTATACTCATATTCGCCAACCATCATGGAAGTCTTATGCAGAAAAATATACTCAATCACATGCCAATGATAAGGACCAACCACCAAAGCAACTGGATATCCAAAGACATGTTCAAAATTTGGACACAAGGAAACCCCACATCTAATTTGGGGGCAACACACTAGAACAAACTCATGACATTCCTATAGAGTATGGTATACAAGGACAAAGCAGATATTCTGCTCCTCATCATGAATCTATACCAAGTGGTCCATATACGCATCATCATTATAGACCTCCTCCATATGAACATGTGTATATGGTCAATATCATCCATATATGGAACATGCTCTTCCCCCACTCGGTGCTTCAGGCATGGGATATGGTCCAAGAAGTCGGTCTCCACCTAAGAACAATTTGGAACAACAAATCAAGGACTTACAAAAGAAAATGGAGGATATAAATGCACCAAAGCCAGCTTACACAATGAGAGACATATGTCCCTATCCATTTGACAAAATCATTCCAATGCCTCCATTTCCTACACACTTTGTGACACCTAAGTTTGATAAGTGAAAAGGAAAAGGGGATATTAAGGCACATATAAGATAGTTTTTCACAGCTTGCATTGAGGTAGCATCAGAAGAGACATATTTGATGAGATTATTCCCACAAAGCTTAGGTGATCAAGCTATGGAATGGTTCTCCCAGCTTCCACCTATAATTAAGTCATGGGGTGACTTAGCAGAGGCATTTATCCAACATTTCTCATACAACATAGAGACAGACATATCAGTCACTACTTTGTGCAACACCAAACAAAGGGATGGAGAGTATTTTTCATCATTTTTACAAAAACAAATGGTAGAGATGTTCACCCAAAATGTTAACAAAGAAATGGGTTATGACCTAAGGAAAGCTTGTTTGTCCACCTTCAAAGACGTCATTGAAAAAGGCTTAGCAACAGAGAAGGTCCTAATTGAACAAGGAGTCATTAAGATATTCAAAGAAAACAAAGAGGACTTTAAAGGAAAAGACAAGCCAAGATTTTGGAATAAAAATAAGAACACAGTCAATGATGGTGTTGTGGATGCCAATACAGTGCAACCTAAAATCATTTTTTCTGGATCAAGCTCTACAAACAATCAAGTGAATACTCAAACAACTTCCAAATCATGAAGGAAGTACACTCCATTGGGAGAACCACTAGAGTCAGTTTTCAAAAAGCTAGTGGCAAACAAAATAATAATAATTCCAAATTTTCCTCCATATGAGCCAAAGGTTAAACCAAATTGGTGGAATGATGATGACTATTGTGAATTTCATAAAAGCAAGGGTAATAAGATAGGAAATTGTCATCAACTAAAGAACATCATACAAGATCTCATTGATAGAGGTGACATTGAGATTGAAGGGCATTCATCCAATCAGGAACATGAAATGTTTAAAGAACCATTCCCAAAACATGACAAGGGAAAAGCTAAAGCCACAGATGACCAAACCAACTATACCAGAGCATCCTATAACTATGATTCAACTATCAATCACATTTTGATGGATAATTATGTCTCTACCATTATCATCAAGGACAAGACAACTGAGAATTCTACCCAAAGACCCAAGATTGTCCTAAAAGGCATTGGATCTTCTTCTGAACCTACCTCTGAATGTAATGTTACAACTCATCGAGGTAAATTCACTTTGCAAGGTACTCCAGCTAGAAACACTGCTTCCTCATCAACCAAACCTGAGTATGACCTTGTAGAACAGTTGGGGAAGACACCCACACTTATCTCAATCCTTGAGTTCTTACGCGTATCCCCCGCACATAAAGCCATTCTTGACAAAATCTTCAGAGACACCTCTATCCCTATTGATCTGAACATGGACTAGTTTCAAGCCATGGTGGGATACCTTTCCATTCCACACTCCCTTACATTCACAAAATTCGACGACGCTTCCATGAGCCAACCACATAATGAACCACTACACGTTGAAGCCTTCATACACAAACATCGAATAAAATGAGTCCTGATAGATGGAGGAGCATTTCTAAACATTTGTACATTGAGCACTATTAAACAATTGGGATATTCAAATAAAGTTGTGAATTCTACAAACGAAATTACCATCAAGGCATATGATGATGAAGACCGTTCATCCAAAGGCACAGTCACCTTTCCTCTCAGAGTCGGGCTAGTTACGAAAGATGTGGTTTGTCAAGTCCTAGACCTAGATCTCACATACAATATACTACTAGGATGTTCTTGGATTCATGCAATGAGGGAAGTCCCATCTACATATCACCAATGCATTAAATTTCCTCACAATTGAGTTGAAATAACAGTTAATGGTGATCCTAATCCATTCATATATTGCAATAACTTGAGACCAAAAACTGAGATGATCATTCCAAGTAATAGGGAAGTTGTCCCTTCTTCTGCATACATTGATCCTGAATCATTATAAAATTTGACGTTAAAACAAGGTGAGATTAAAGGGAAATACCAGGACAAGGGCATGGGTAAATACACTTTGAATCAAACCATGTGTTTACAACAAGTTATGAGTTCAACAAAAGAATATGGAAGACCACATCCTAATAAGCAGGTATCTATCATTATACTCAAATGGGACCCTACTATCTTTCAAAGATGGGGTGAATTGGAAGAAGAAGACTTATACCAAATGCTTTGCAAAGACCCTGAAAATGATACACAAGATCACATCAACCTACCATGTGAAAAGTATGGCAAAGGGTTCAAGATCCTGCAAAAGTTTGGGTATGATGGCAAAATTCCTCTTGGCTTAAGAAAGGAAGGCATCATGGAACCTTTACAACTTGAATTGACATTCAAAAAGGAACACTCGAAAGGACTTGGTTTCATGTCTTCCAAGGAAAACATTCGAAAGATAGGAGAAGCATTACAAATCAAAGCTACCAAAAATCAACAAGAGAATCACTATTCCACAGACTCCAATGAATGGGAATGGGATTCAGAAAAATCCTCCAGTGACTATGAACTCACCAAGACATTCAAAGAACCAGGTGAACCCATAGAAGAAAAGGAATTTTATAGAAAATTCAAAGTTGGTCAAGAAACAATCCCTGAGGATCCCACACAGTCCTTACCTCTAGGTTCTAGGTCGAAATCATATAGAATGAGAACACCTATCCCAGAATATGCTACTAGTGATGACAATTTGGATTCATTCATGATTGAGACAGATGAGGAGAGTGCCAACGATGACCTCAATGACTACCTCGACATACCTGAATATAACTGCATTTTCACTCTTAGCCCTGCTAACTTTGAAGACATCAAAGGCCTTCCCCTTGTTCACCACTAGCTCATTGACTGGGACCATGAAGGACTTGCACAGTTTGACACATTCCAAAATGATGAAGCTTTTATTGATTATCTAGGCATACGAGATGATCCTCCCCTTGGGGACCAGAAAGCAGGATAAACTATAGAACTCAATAGCGTGGCGTATTTTGGTGAGGGTGTCAGGCCTTCCAGTTGCAAAAACATAAAAATAAAAACAAATCAAGGGTCTTATGGCGAAAACCATGTTGTGTCGCTATTTGACCCCAAAAAAGTAAAAAGAAAGGACGCATCTAAGGGTGAAAACCTCTCTGAGGCACCCAAAGATGGAAGGCTCGACATTCTCCCAACATGATATGAAGAAAAATCATCTATGTTGGTAGAGGAGACCATCAAAACAAACATTGGTATAGAAGAAAGTCCACATAACATATTCCTGGCTCAATGCCTGACAAAGACAAAAAGATCAAAGTTCATATGTTTCTTCACAGAGCGACAAATCAATTTTTCTGGTCATACACTGATATGTCTCGATTGGATTGGATTTGATAATGCATCATTTGATAGTTAAACTAAGGGAAAACCAGAGAAACAAAAATTAAGAAAGATGCATCCACAAGTGGCATTATTAGTCAAAGCAGAGCTTGAGAAATTGTCGGATGTCAGATTCATACACCCAATTGATTATCCTGAATGGATCTCCAACTTAGTGCCTGTCAGTAACCTAGATCGTAGCATCAGAATATGTACAGATTTTAGAGACATCAACAAAGCTTGTCCTAAGGATGACTTCCCATTACCAAACAAAGATTTGACTGTAGATCTCACAACAGATCATGCAATGTTATCTTTGATGGATGGATTCTCTGGTTATAACCAAATAAAAATCGCATCCAAGGATCAGTACAAAACGACATTTACTTGTCCTTGGGGAACTTTCTGCTGGAATGTCATGCCCTTTGGGCTAAAAAATACAGGCGCTACATATCAAAGAGCCATGACTACTATCTTTCAGGATCTCATGAACGTTACTATGGAAGATTATGTTGACGACCTCTTGGGAAAATCAATAGATAGAGATACATCTTTGGACATACTTTCAATCATTTTTGATTGGTTGGAAAAATACAAAGTAAGATTAAACCCCAAGAAATGTGTCTTTGGAGTAACCTCTAGGAAGCTCCTAGGATTCATTGTCTCAAAAAGAGGAATCAAAGCTGATCCAACAAAAGTCAAGGCCATCCTAGAGATACAACCACCATGAAATATCAGTGAACTTTGATCTTTGCAAGGGAGACCACAGTCCATATGAATATTCATATCACAACTTGCAGATAAATGTAATCTTTTTCAGCATTCGCTACATAAAAACATCAAATTCAAATGGGATGATAACTATCAACAGGATTTCCAGATACTCAAAGATTATCTTCTGAATCTGCTAGTTTTGATGCCACTGGTTCCAGGTCAACCTCTATTACTATACATATTAGCTACCTCAATAGCATTGGGGGCACTCTTAGCACAACAGGTTGCCAAGGGCAAAGAAAAGGCAGTCTACTACATCAGTCACACATTGGTGGGATATGAGCTAAACTACACACCAATTGAGCGTGCATGCCTCACCGTGGTCTTTGCTTCACAGAAATTATGACATTACATGTTAACTCATAAAACTAAGTTAGTCGCAAGGATCGATCCATTGAAATATCTTCTTAATAAAGCAACTCTTATTGGGTGACTAGCCGAATGGGTGATGCTCTTGAGTGAATTCAACATTGAGTATGTGGACAGAAAAGCAATAAAAGGACAAGCTATCGTAGATCAGTTAGCAGATGCTCCCATGATAGATGATGTTCCTCTAACTTCAGAATTCCCAGATGAATCCATCTTGACAATATCACACACAAAGCCCCTGACAGCTATACTTTGATGACTCATACACACAGCATGGGGTAGGAGCTGGCATCCTCTTCATAACTCCTCAAGGGGATTCTATACCAAAATCCTATCGATTATCATTTCCTTGCACTTATAACATATCAGAGTATGAAGCATTAACAACTGGTTTACAGATTGCAATTCAGTGGAAGATCTAGGAACTTCATGTTTTTGGGAACTCTCAACTGGTAATTCGTCAAGCAACTAATGACTACCAAACAAAGGATGATAAATTAATGCCTTACAAAAGAATGGTGGATGACCTAAAACAACATTTCACGAAGTTAGACTTTGAGCAGATACCAAGAGAGCAGAACCGAGCCACAGATGCCATGGCTACAATTGCTTCATTAATCGATCTACCACGGAATGAGACCCGCTATGAGTTTTTGGTGGATAACCTTTTGGTTCCCTCATATGAGATCACTCCTACTGAGATGATATGTGTCGTCAGTCTTGAGTCCAAGTTATATGGTTCCATTTTCACATACCTTTGTGACAATACCCTTCCTCCTGACTTATCCAATAACCAATGTCGCACTTTCATTCACCAATCTTCTTGATACATCATTTTAGCCGATATCCTATATTGTCGAGGTCTAGATGGCACTCTTCTTAGATGTTTAGAAAGAGACAAAGCTCAGATTGTGTTACATGAAGTTCATGAAGGGATATGTGGTCCACATTCTAGTGGTGCTACCTTAGCTAAGAAACTCATCAGGACTGGATATTAGTGGCCCAATATGGAAAAAGACTCATATCAGTTTGTCAAAAAATGTAAGTAATGCCAACTTTATGGAGACCTCATTCATGTGCTAGCACAAGAGCTTCAACCAATTGTGACTCCTTGGCCCTTTTGTCAGTGGGGACTCGATCTCATAGGCAAGATTCACCCTCCTTCCTCCAATGGTCATAAATTCATCATCACTGCCACAAAGTATTTCACAAACTGGATCGAAGCTATGCCTCTCACACAAGTCACTGGAAAACAAATTGCTACATTCATTCTCAACTATATTATTTGTCGATACGGTATTCCTGTTTCCATCATCACCAACAACGGGCATCCCTTCAAAAATCAAGATGTTTGTGAACTTTTGACCGCTTCCATATTACCCATCATTTTTCCACACCTTATTACCCCTAAGGTAATGGTCAAGCTGAGGCATCTAATAAAACAATCCTTAAAATCCTAAAAAAGATAGTCGACGATGCTGGCTGCAATTCGCATATCCAACTTAATCCCGCACTTTGGGCCTACCACACAAGCGTCCACACACCTACAAGAGCTACACCCTATTCACTTGTCTACGGTGCTGACACTATCTTTCCTATTGAGGTCGAGTTACCCTCTTTACGAGTCTCTTTGCAAAACATTATTAGTGATGAAGACTATAGGGTCTCTTGCTTAGAAGAACTTGAACTATTGTATGAACGAAGATAAACTGCTTTTAATCATCTCAAGGCCTATCAACAGTGAATGAGTCGCAGTTACAATCATAAAGTCAAGCCTCACACATTTGAAGTTGGTGACTTGGTTCTCAAAGAAATTCCAAAAAATCAGCAAGACAGAGAGAAGAAGGGCAAGTTTGAATCGAACTGGCTTGGTCCTTACATCATCACAACATCCTATGGATCTAGTGCATGTCAACTCTTAGCCATAGAGGGTGAACCTTTGGAGGATCCTATCAACAACATGCACCTTCGTAGGTTTTACACTTAGCTCTTCAGAATATCCTAATTCAAAAATACAAAAAAATCAAAAAATTCAAAAATACAAAAAAATCATAAAAACATAAAAATTCGTTACTTGGTGAAAACGTGGCAAACAGGCACCTTATGACACAAAAAAAATTGAAAAAAAGAAAAAAATTTCGTCCAACAGTGAAAACCACTTCGGTGGTGCCCTGGGCAAGTACCATGGTGAAAACCGGGTCACCAATGCCATGAGTAGAGACATTGCTCCTCCCTCCTTCAGGATTCCATTTCATCCTACCACTTTGCACACACTCACAGCCTATTCATCCACAATAAACTTACCCATTCCCATCATGGCTTGTTATTGATCTACCTAAGATTGGTTAGCCATTCATAATAACCCCCTTTTCACCCTTTCCATTCATAATAAATCAGCTCCTATCTGTGGCTACGGATAATCCTACATCTAGTAATGGGTGTGGAACTAAGAGCATCGCCTGTTCTGAGGAGTACAGTTTCTTCCAGTTTTCTTCAGTCTATCCGCACACAATCCTTAACAAAGAAACATTTGCATCACCGGTCTGCAATAAAGTTTTGTATTCTCTACAATAAAGTATCAATTTCATGGATTCAGTCAGTTTCAAATGAGACACAACAACAACAATGAGCTTCAACAGACTTAGATAACATTATGGTTCAATGCTATCTATCCTTTTTGTGAAAGTAAATATTGTGACCACAATCAAATAGATTTATACAAGTGACAAGAGACACTAAAATTTAGGACTAGAGTGGATGTTGGTGTCGAGTCTTGGTTCTATTTTGATTTTATCTTTTGGTGACATGTCTTTTAGCTTTTCCAGGATGTCTCTGACTATAGATTTTATCTCAAGGATGTCTTTGACTAGAAAGGCAAGGATGGGGTATCATCACCTATTTTTCTTTGCTGTCTGTGGATTGTCTCTTAGTAATGCTATGACTTTTCCAAGGATATCAGGATACTGTGAGTCTTGTATGAACTAGGGCATTCCTTGTTTGCAACTATCTTATCTCCATGCAAACGGGTACAATGACTTTCTGGATTGAACCTATGTCTGGATTGTCATAACCTATTTGCCATAATAAAGCTCAATGATGATAACGCACAAGAAGCTCTTTCACTTTCATATCTTCTATCTTCCATCCCCCTTTCTTGATTGACTTTCATCGTCCTTCTTGAGTCTGTGTAGCCTGCTTTCACATGACTAAGTATAATGACACACCAAAAACAATTGCATCTCATGTAGTTTCACCTGCATTACCATATATAAACATTTCATACATACATATAGATATCACAATTGCATCATATCCTGCACACAACACTTGTTATCACATTTTACATTCTCATAATTTGCATTATCATATTCATCCGCATTTCATACATTCACATTTACATTGGCATAACATATTAAAAACATAAAAGAACAAAAACATTGCATTTTCATCATGTACATATTTGCATCCATATCATAATCATCATCGTAAAACATATTATAAGCATCACATAGAAACATACATCATGAAATATCTCATCACATAGGTACACATGCATATAGCTGTCGCAAGAAATCATCTCATATATATATAATCATAAGTGTCATGATACAATGATGTCAAAAATCATATGGCTACAATCACCCGAAGGTGTCATCATACAAAATGGTACAAAAATGATACATAGGGAGCCCTCTAGGCTATGATGAACTCCCTCCCTCAGAGCCACCTAGCCTCAACAGAGTCTGAGCCCTGGAAGGACCCACCCCAGGATCATCTCTCATGTCCCCTCTGTCTGGTGGTGGTGGAGGACCCATGACCCCACCACTTGATGCCTGTCTCTTGTCCCTCCCTCCAATGGTCATTATTGTCTGTTATGGTCTCTAGAAGCTCCTAGCCCGCTGCTCTGGTCGCACAACCCCATAGTATAGGTCTCTCCAGTAGCCTATCTCCTCCTCAGCTCACAGAACATAAGCATAACCAGCTCCTGTGTCCTCTACTGCCTACCTCCCTGCCCTCAACACCATCTCAACCTCTGTATAACATTAGATAGCCTGATCCCTCTCCCACTCAGTATCCCGTAGTTGTCTCTTGAGTCTATTTGTCTCCCGCTTGAGATCTTGGATCTCATCTACCTGTCCCTGGCAAATCTCCCTCAACTCCAGTAACTCATCCTACTCCTCCTCCCCTCCCCCCTGTACCTGTGGCTCTACCTGTGGCTGCCCCTGTACCTATGGTTGTACCTGTGGCTGCCCCTGCCCCTATCCTTATCCCTGTACCTGCCTGGGACCCTGTGCTGCTGGCACCAGTAAAGGAAATCCACCTCTTCCTCTCACCACCTGAGCCTATCTCTCCTCTCCACCCTCTCTCCATGGAGCCACTCTCCTCTCTCCTATCACACACCACCTCCTCTACCGACCTCTACCCCCACCATCTCCATCATCATCCTCATCCCCCCCGCCATCTCCATCTATTTGCTCACCTGGATCTATCAGTCGAGGAAATAGATGCTCAGCCCAATATGCAGTATACTCTACATCCATCCTTGCATCCCCTATCTCTGGCCATATATCCTAGGGAAAGGTAATCATCTCTACCAGCTACATCATTGCTTGATCATATGATAACAATGGCCCGAAGTGTGCCTGATCTCTCACTATCCGAGCATACATCCCAGAACTCTGTGGCATCCGCTGAATCCTGTCGAACTGCCTGCAGACCCTATCAACCAACTGCCTCTCCAATACATAGGATGTCCACCCAATCAGATACATGCCCCTAAAGGTGTATGGCAGCTCCACTACGTCATCCTCCCACTCCTCACACTCTCAGTACAACCTCCATACTACAGTGTCAATCTCATCAATGACCCTGTGCCAATGCTTCAGTCTCCCGATCTATGGCTGTGAGGTAATCATGTCATATAAATGGAAAAAACTGTGCCCATGGCCCCTACCTCTCAAATGTATCGGTCGGGTCACCGACAGATGCTCATAAGCCCATACCTATAATAGTGTCACTCTGCAACCCAATCCTACGGATCCATGGTATACAAATTGATGGAGCTCATAATACAAATGCGCCAGCACGCACAGGCCCCAGGCATATCTGGTATGTTATGTCACCAATGTCTCCAATATACTCCCCCAGCCCACAACCAACCCTTTTCTTGCCCTATCTGAACATAGGAACCCACTGATCACTCCTCCCAGCACTGCTAGTAGTACCAATCTAGTCTGTGTCATGGTATCCCATGCCACATGTTCAGCCCTCATCTCTAGTCCTGGATCTTGAAACACTCATCTCAGGGCATCCCTGTCTCCGTCTTGATCATAGGGTATCAACTCCCCATCAATTGATATCCTCATAATCCTGTAAACATCCTCTAAGGTGACTGTCATCTCACCCATCGGCAAATGAAACGTGCATGTCTCAGAGTGTCATCTCTCAACAAGTGCAGTCAGCAACCCCATGTTCACCCAAAACTCAGGCGCATACAGAATGAATCGCAAACCCATAACCTCAATCGCGGCTTTGTCCTCAAATGTCAGCTCTGGTCATAACGTCTGAGTCGATGGGAATCTCTCCAGTGACTCCAGTATAGGTAGGTACTCCTGCAGTCAAGCAAATCAACTTTGTTAGTCAAAGTGGCATTCCTTGTTCATCACAAAATGTTGCTTATTATCCTAAGTGCTTATGATACTCTATCTTAGGGACACTCACTGTTCATCACAAAGTGTTGCTTCTATCCTAGTGACACTCACTGTTCATCACAAAGTGTTGCTTCTATCCTAGTGGCATTCACTGTTCATCACAAAATGTTGCTTTTTATCCCTGTGGTACTCACTGTCCATCACAAAGTACTATGTGTTTTTGCACTTCCTATTCATCACAAAATGTTGCTCATATTTGCGCTCCCTATTCATCACAAAGTGATGCTCTTTCTAGTAGTCCCTGTTCATCATAAAGTACTATGTCTTGGTACTCCCTGTTCACCACAAAGTGCTTCGATCTATCCTAGACCTATCTTCTATTCTAGTCTTCCCTAGAGGACCTGCTTGAGTGTATCCTCTTAGCAGCTTATCCAATCGACAGTGTATGTTCATCACAGAACTGTCGATTTGACCTAGAAGATACAAATGCACCTTCATGACATAAACGCGCCTACTCTACATAGACGTGCTTGAAATACATAGATGTGCCTATGCTCTGCACAGACGTGCCCACATTGCACAAACGCGCCTGAACAATGCAGATGCGGTCGTATTTGACATAGACGCCTTTTCCTGCATAGACGCGCCTGGCACAAACACAGACGCGCCTAGATAACCTAGACACGTATGGCACCAACACAGACGCGCCTCGACATTTTTGACTTTTTTTCACATATTCTAAAATGCATTAAATGTGCTACCTAACATGCATTAATGACAACATTTATTGCGACAAAGTACAAGGAGGTTTTGCAGTACTTACCGGCTCTCCTGCATCTACTGGCCTCTAAAACCGGCGAACATGATCGATTCTATGCACCAATGCCATCACTACTAACTGTTGCTCCTCTATTTTCTCTCTGCACTCTGATTTCTTGGATGTGTGGATGACAATGAGGATGTATTTCCCTTGTGGTCTATTTTATAGATTGCCCTAGCCCTAGCCCTAACCCTCGTTTCCTGAGTCAGTCTTCTTTATCCCGTGACTCTATCACTCTATCCGGTCAGTCCATTCTAGCCTTTCTTTCTTATCGAGAGATTTTTTGCGATCTTTCCAGACATTTTCATCCAATCTCTCGAGGGGGCATACCATTCCCATCTTGGGGCAACTTTGTATCAGTTCATCTAATCTTCTTTGAAACAACGTGACAAGCTGCATTGTCTCAAAGAGCGGCAAAATGTAGACAGCTAAAATTGTCCAGTCTAATTAAATAAATATCTTTATTTATTTAATTATTTTATCCTAATTCTTCTATTAATTGAATAAATCTTTATTTATTTAATTAATTCATTTATCCTCTTCTAGCCTTATTTCTCATTTAAATAAATACATTTATTTATTTTAATTATCCTTTTCCTAAATTAAATAAATAGCTTATTTATTTAATTGATCCCACTTCCTCTATTAATTAATTAAATTTTTATTTATTTAATTAATTCATTAACATTTTCTACCTATGACACATGTCATTCATCTCTTAATTCATACACTACCTACCCTCTCATTATTTTCTTATTTCTTCTACCTACCCTCTAATCATAGCTGACCATTTATCTTTTACACCTCTCAATCTTATCCCTCCATTTCTTATAGTGTCTTCTATATAAGGAGATGTTTCCTTCATTATCAGCCCTAGAGATTCTATGCATTCAACTCCTGGACATATACATTCTAATCAAGCATCCTAGCATTCAAACTTTCATATGCGATCAAGTATACTTGCAACCACATTTCTGTTCTTTGTTGAGCTCTTGTGCACATATAAAATATGAGAGAAAATATATCAAGCAAGATCAATGGAGATAGGAAGAATGGAGATCCAAACCCTATTGGACATGTGATGGTATAATCTTTTTGATTTCATTTGATTTTCATTATCTTAGGTAATCTTCATATGTTATGATGGATCTTTGTTGTTGTTAGGCTAGGGTTTTGTGGTTGAATTCATTTAACCTTTCAATATTGTTGCTATCCATTTTCACCGTATACAATTGCAATCCCTTTTATGACCTCCAAAATATCCTCATCCACCATCTCATTTGGCCAATCCAAAGATTCATTCAAGACAATGGACTATGGCTTGCTACACATTTTCTTTTTGTTTGTATATAGTTCAACAAGTTGCCATTTTAAAATATTGTCTTGAAGGTTATAATATTGGAGTATTACATTAGTTCATAGTTTTAGTTTTAGTTTGCATCATTAAACTACCACTTGGTTAGTTTCTGTGGCTATGTAATGGTTTTATTTTTTCTTGTATTACCTATTTAAAGGCATATGCTTTGAATCAATAATATAAAGCTTTTACCATTTTATCATTTGGTATCAGAGTAGTTACAAAGGAAAATTATAGAGAGTGATTTGAATCATATTTTATTTGCATCAGTATGAGAAATCCCAAGCTAATGTTTTATGACTATGAAATGGATTAAATGAAACTTAAATGTTGATTTAAGAATACAAAATGGGTTGACAAATCTAGCACAAGGTGAACAAAGGTATGGAAAACATTGATATATCGGTTTGTTTTTATTTCCTCTACTATAAAATTGAGTTTCTCCTATACTTTTAGTGCTTAGAGGTAAAATTTTAAGGGATGTCTATGGAGATTAAACAATAGTTCTGTGTTAAGGAGGAAGCAATGTGGCTTGGTGTTTTCCAGTGCAATTTCATTTTACCTCATTACAACTGTATGAATTCACAAGTGCAATATGATGAATGTGTTTCAAGTCTATAAAGGTTTTGAAAATTAGCATCAATCTAAACATTTTATTGTTACATTAATATTTTCCATCCTCATAGAAAGTGGATGTTGTTAAAGAATACTTCAAGTGAGTGTGTAGTATAGTTCAAATAATCAATGATCTATCAAATCAATGCCTAAAAAGATGAGAGCCTCTATATTTTTCTTGTGACCACAATGGCCTAAGTTGAGGTATTCTTATTTATTACATGAGTGATTATTATTTTAAAGATATTCAATTGAATGATCTAGAATTTTTTTTCCACTCTATATTGTTATTTAGCATTAAGAAATTTTCTATGAGAAAGGTTCAAATTACAATGATCGATAGTTCTTAATTTTGAGAGATAAACTATGTTTGAGTGTCAATAAACTTATTGTGAAAAATAACATTACAAATATATGAAGGAAGGTAATAACATAGACATCAAAGTTTTCATTTCAAGATATAAAAAAAATATAATTGTGTGCCTAAGGTTTGTATACATATTAAATGAAAATAAATAGATCACAAATTTGAAGATATGTGGAGTACATTGTAATTGACCTAATAATTGTTGGTGATAGGAGTGATTTGATAAAATTTGTTTTGATATTGGGAGTCATTGATGATATAAGGGAGATATTGTGTCAAAGATTGATTTAATTTTTTATGGAGATAAAAGGTTTGAAAATGATTGTACCAAGGATTAAAGTTAAAATATTTTTTACGAGGACCTATTTTAATGCAACTAATGTTGTTTATTATTCTCTTGCAAAAGAACCTATTCAAAAGTGTCCTAAATGTTTTTTATTGGAATCCTAGAGATTTTATTACTTTCTTCAGTGCTACTTTTGAAAAGTAAAAGTGTGAAAAGCTCAAATCAAAGGTTGGAGACAATTAAGACAAGAGGTCTTTTATAATCTTGAGATAGCTTGTTTCTTAGGGATGATTCATTGCATGAGAAGCACCCTATTTGTGTCTCTAAATAAAAGAGGGGGCTTGGCATGATGTTCATCCCTTCAAGGAGAAAGGGGGGTTTATATTTTCCTGCAGGTTCACTTTGGTGTATTAATGTTTCATTGGTGATTTGTATAGTAGAGGAGTATTGGTGTAAATAATTATTCATCTTGGATATTATTACACCTTACTTAAGTTTACTTAGGAAATTCATTTCATAGGAGTTTGGGTATGAGACACTTGGGTGTTTGTACCACATTGGGATAGTGTGTGTAGGAGAATTTCCAACTTTTATGGTGTGATCTTGTTACTACTCTATCATATCCACTTATTGTGGAGTGATAATTCCACATTCGGTGGGTGATCCACCTTATGTGGAATATTTTATTGTTTCTCCTACCTACCACATCTATTTCCTATCTAACCTTGTTTCTTACTGAGCCACATGTCATGTTTGTGTGCTCACATATCCATATTGTCTTGCCTATATATGGAGGCTCATATTCATTGTATGTAACAACTATTGATCTATCTATTGATGAGAATACAGTTTATTCTTGTCCTATAATTTGTCTCTCTTATTTGTGCTTTCCATTGCCTCTAGATCTTGGAAAAATATCACATGGTATCAAAGCCATTAGAGTGTCATTGGTTTGCTAATTCAGAGAAATTTGATGCTATTTGGGGTTTACATTTTTTATTTTTCTATGGCAAGTTATTATTGAAGCTTGATGGATCAAATCTGAGCTCACCATTGGATTGAGGAGGTCCAAGAAAGTCATTTTTTCCTTTTGTTTCATCCAAACCGGAATTCAGAGGCCAAATCTAGAGGCATTTGAAGTTTGAAGCTGGGACGGAAATTTTCCAAAAATTATAATTTTGCAGGCAATTTTCAAATAGCGATATCTCACTCATCCAGACTCCTTTTTTTGAGAACTTTGTTTTGTTTTGGGGTATAATTTCATGATCTGTATAGTGGTGTATGATTTTTCTGATTTTCGGATACAGGTTTTTCTAAAATCTTGAAATCCCAATTTTTACAACTTTGGAGGCTTCATTTGGGCTCATATGGACTCCTTTTCAGGTGTTGGTTTTTTTGAAAGTGCATAATTTTTTCTCTACTTTCATAATCTACCATTTTTTTGTAGTGATTTTAAGTATAATATTGTACTTTCAGTATTTGGTCATTTTTTTGGCCTATTTGGTACTTGTATTTTGCTTGGATCTCAGTTTAGATCACTAGCAGTATTTGTTGAAGTCTCTTACATCTCATTTTGAGAAGTTGTAAAATTTAAATTAGAAGCCCAACTTGCCTTTTTTCACAAGTGGCCCATTATACATGCACTAAGTATAAAGTGTCAAATTATAATTTGGGCCGGGAGGGGGGGGGGGGGGTTTCTTGATTGACTAATTTGGGGGGTGTCTTGTGTGATTGTGCCTCTCTCTATCTTGTGTTTTTCTATTTTTTCTTCTATGGGTTCTCCTAAGTTTCCTCTCTTAAGTCCTTATAATTATGCTACTTGGAAAATTGATGCATGGAGTAAACTTATGGAAAAAGGACTAACTCATTAGATTGATGGAACTATTGTTTCTTTTGCTCATCCTAAGGCTGAACTTGTTGGTCAATTGGATTGGCTCACTAAAAATATCATGGCAATTGATACCTTAAGAAAATATGTATCAAAGGATCTCATTTTTCATATTGAGAAATGTACTCTAATCAAGGATGCTTGGCAAAAGTTTCAAGACTTGTATGGTCAAGTTGATGAGATTAGGGGATACCAGATTGATAGTGATCTCACCATGTTAGATCCCAATAAGTTTGATACTATACAAGATTATGTCACTAAGGCAAAAGAGTTGAGGGTACAACTCAAGGATTGTGGCATTGATAAGAAGGATACTCAATTGATCTTCAATTTGATGGGCAAACTTCTACAAGAATATGCAGCATTTGTTTCTAGTTTCCAAACCCATGGGATGACAATGGGATCAAGCTACACAATGCCTACATTTGATTCTTTCGCTAAAATGTTGATGATGGAATAAACTAAGTTGATAAGAATGGGCATTCTTAAGACTTCTAAGTCTCAAGCATTAGTGGCAAATCAAGGGAACAAAGGAAATCAAGGAAAGGACAACTCAAACAAGAAGAAATGGTGATCAAAGCCTAAGGACAAAGCACCATCTTCTCCACAACAAGGAGATTCATCCTCTTCCAAGATGGACAATTCACCAAAGAGGGAGAGACCTACTTGTGCCTATTGTAAAAATTTTGGTCATGAGGAGCGTCATTGCCATTCTAAGAAGATTGATGAGCTCACACATATCCTCAAAAAGAATAACATTGACTTGCCTAATGTCTACAAGAAAGGTGATTCATCAACTTCCACTTCCTCACAATCAAAAGTAAAAGGGAAAGCATTCATGGCTTCTACAAGTGGGAAGACTCACTCTTTTGGGACAAGAAAAGGAAAATCTCTTTGTGCTACTACAAGTCATGATTCAAAGAGATGGCTTCTAGATTCGGGGGCTTCTCATCATATGGCATCTTCGTAGTCTACGTTCTCTTCATTTGAGCATTGCACCATGCCACAAATTTTGATGGGAAACAATAGATACATGGATGTGATTGGGAAAGGATCTATTGCCATTGGGGATAACTCCTTCAATGATGTGTTATGTGTACCCCATTTGACAAACAATCTCCTTTCCATCTATCAAAGCACACATGGCACAACTAAGAGAATTGTGGAGTTCACACCTAAGTCAATTTCCATTAGAGACTTGGAGACTAGATTTATCATTGCGACTGGGGTGGTTGGTCATGCATCTCGGTTATACTCATTTTCAGATTTTATTGATGATGATGATTTCACATGTGATGATTCTTCACATGATGATCACACTTCTTGTTATGGTTCAAATTTTGAGGAGAACTTTGGGTACTTGAACTTTGGGATTTGCACATGTGACCCCATTCTTGAGCCGTGTGTTTCATCTCCTCCTATCGATATCACATCACCTATTGCACCCGATGATGTGGATAGTGCGACAATTTTGCCTTCATGCGATTCAGTGCAACAGGATATATCTTGTCTTCCAGCTTCAGTTTCATTGGATGACTACTTGATAAACATTAGAGGTTTGTTTGTGGAATCCTACATTACAGATTTCAGAGACATCATTGATGATATTCATCTTCTCTTTGATGAAGATGATCCTTTTTTGATTGTTTTGAGGGAACACTCTAACCCTCTTGTTCATTCTCTACATGATCATTCTTTCAAGGTTGATATGATTGTGGATACTTATGTACAATAATTGGAGGAAGTCTCTTTATCCTTTGAGGAGACATGTGAGTCTTTGGATATTGTTCTACATTCATCTCCACTATAGCTTGGAGTACCTTTTTTAGCAGTGTGGAGCAGTTTACCACCTTTGGAGGGGGTATCTTTCAACATCGACATGGGGACACTTGAGTAGTTTTTAGATACTACATTCATCATGACTTTTTTTCATACATCTTCCCTTCAAGATTGGGGAGACTTCATGGATCCATTTTTGGTTTTGTTTCTTCCTAAGGGGAGGAATGTTGTTCGATGTTCGTGGAGAAGTTTCTTCATACATCATCGATCTTCTATCATTGGTGTAGATTCCACGTTGAGGGGGGGCTTCCTAGCTTCTCTTCTTCTCTCATATGGGGGGGACTTTTTCCTCACATGGGGTTTTGTTCCTCACATGCCTCTATGAGAGTTCTCTTGTATAGCTTGCATCTCTCTTTTGGGGGGGAGTTTTTTCCCATTGGGCTTTTCTCTCTTTCCCTACTTTGTGAGAGATTTCATTGCATTGGTTTGCATGCATTTGCATTTGTTCATGGGTACCTAACATGGCCTCATAGCCAAGACCCATCTTGCATTACTTAGGTGCATTGTAGACTTAATTGCATTCCCCTAAGTTGCACTTAAAGGGGGGTGTTGGTGTAAATAATTATTCATCATGAATATTATTACACCTTACTTAAGTTTACTTAGGAAATACATTTCATAGTAGTTTGGGTATGAGACACTTGGGTGTTTGTGCCACATTGGGATAGCGTGTGTAGGAGAATTTCCACTTTTTATAGTGTTGATCTCGTTACTACTTTATCATATCCACTTATTGTGGAGTGATAATTCTACCTTCTATGGGTGATCCACTTCATGTGGAATATTTTATTGTTTCTCCTACCTACCCTTGTTTCTTATTGAGGCACATATCATGTTTGTGTGCTCACATATCCATATAGCCTTTCCTATATAAGCACGCTCATATTAATTGTATGTAACAATGATTGATGATCCAGTTGATCACATTTTGCATCTTGATAGAATACCATTTATTCCTATCATCTATTTTGTTCTCTCTTACTCAAGTGCATTCCATTGCCTCTAGATCTTGGCAGAATCTCGCAAGGAGGTATTGTTTCCACAATTAGAGGATACATTAGACATACTTGGATGAGATGTGGAATTTTAGAGGAAAGGTTTATATGTGCAACACTAGAGGAGGCATTAGACATGCTCAAAGGAGATATGGAATTTTGGAGGAAATGTGTCTCATTGTGCAAGGATTTTGCAAATAATTTATGTTATCCCATTTTGTGTAGATGTTCATAGGTTCTACCGTCAAGAAATCCACTAATGCAATTAGTTTGGTGTTTCTTGGGTGAGTGAGGAAGATTGGTGAAGGTGCTTAATCAAATTATTCAAAAGGGTTGTGGTCAACCCTTCCAATGTTCCACTCTTATTTGGATTAATGTAATAAGGAGGAAATGTTGGAGTATTATGTACTAGTTTATAGTTTTACCTTTATTTTACATAAATAAACTAACACTTGGTTAGTATCTATGATTATGTAATAGTTTTAATTTTTCTTGTATCAACTATTCAAAGATATATGCTTTAAATTGATAATATCATTTTTACCATTCTCTATCATATAAGCCTTAAAAAGGTCATTAACCTTGTTACATAGTTGGTCACATATCCTATAAAGGGGAGGTTCATAGAATCTATAGAGTATTTAGAAATAAAATTAGTAGGTGTTTCATCCACTAGGGGAGATGGAGGGGTTCTAGTAATGATCTTGAAGGAAGCAAAAGGATTTTAATTAGTATCTTCAATGGATGGAGAGAAAGTTTACCGTAGTCATCACTTGATATATTGGTAAGCTTAAAGGGGTCCTCTAAAGTGATATTTTTTCCTTTGGTCAAGGAAGGGGACTAAGAAGATAAATTACCTTGTGTAGAGGGGGAAGGGCCAAAACTTGCTTCTTGTTGAGGAGAGTATTCAAATTATGGATATAGTGATTACTTTATTGGATGAGAGAATGATTGGTAACAATTGAAAATGAAGAGATAACCAAGGTAAGGGCTAGGATGAACTAGTATAGGTAATAAATTAAACTCTAATGGTGGGACATGGTCTTGCTATTGAAAATGATATCTTTCATAGACTAAACTAATGTAGAAACAAAGAGAGAGAGAGAGTGGAGGAATGGGAAAGAGACATAAAGAGATAAGAGAGAGAGATATAAAGAAGGAAAGATTGAAAGAGATATAGCTCAAGAAAGGAAGAAATACAAAAGGACATATATATATATATATATACAGATGCACACACACACACACACACACACACACACAGAGTTATTTTTAAGAAATGGGATTGCATTTTTTTTTTAAAGAACTATATTTCATGTTCTATAAATAATGATTGCATTTTTTGGTATATGATTGCATTTTATGTTTTAAAAGATGCAATCTTTTGTAGTGGAAGATGAAATGTAATTACATTTTTTAGTTAAAAAAAGTCTTTCCCTTTTTTCTTTGTAATTGGTTTTGACAAAAGCCTAAAGTATTGAACTATTAATTTCCCTTCATTTCATGGTTTTTAACCTCCAATTGAGTTTCTCAACTTGCATGTCATCAAGTTTATACATTGTATAATGATATTTAATAAAATTGCCACAAAAATTCCATACATCTTCTTAGGTTTCTAGCATAAAATATAATATAAATTTAATTTAAAATATATAATATAATATTATTTTATTATATATGTCATACTTTATTAAATTATATATAATATAGCATGATACAGTATTGATGGTCTATCTAGTATAAAAACTGATCATAATTGTCATAAATGTATCATTGTAAACATAATCATGAAAAGACATTAATTATAATCAATGAACCCCCTAATTTGAATGATGCAATAAATTGGAAGAAAAGAAAAAAAATTATATTCAATAAATACACCAATCATGTAATAATACCAATGATAGAACCATATAAGACATAATAAGAATATAAACATAAAAATGATACATCAAATTAGAAAAAAATGAGAAATATAATACATTGTGTAAAATCATGTAATAATATAAATGATAAAACCATATAAAACAAAATAAGAAAATAATTATTATCAATAAATAACATCATGCAAACATGCAATAAATATTAATAGATGACATGTATACATGCAATGTATATCAATAGATATCATTATATAAGGAACAACACATATGCAAGTCGATATGTATGAGATAAGCATCTAAGGTGCACAACATCCCATTAACACATTACATTTTCATTAAAGCACTCACAACAACAATACAATAATAATCTATTCTTAATTATGCCTTAATGGGTGTTCATACCCTATTCCAAGGCACAAACTGAAAGGATATTGGCAAAGGTCAACTGGCTGGATTGAACACCTGCAACATTGGAGAAATATTATCCATGTCTTTTGTAGGCTTCATTTATCACATTCCTTGAGAAGCGGCTTCAATTAGTAATTTCCTCAAACCTTTACTATTGCTTACATACATGGTGATAAGTTTTTTCAGTCAGCCAATTAATTAATAGAAGGCATCTTGTTGGATTGGCATGTTTTGGAACATATATGTGGACTATTATTACAATTAAATTTGATTGTGATATTTAAAAACTATTTTTTAATAGATCAAAATCAAATTTGATTGTGCTTCTTATGTGTAAAATTTAACATCTTACTAATAAATGTTTAATTTTTTTTTATTAGTCTAAAACCTACTATGATAGGAAGAGTGATCGTGTCGAGTAACTAATATGCAAAAAACATCTTATGCACTATTAGATACATAAAACACAACATAAGTCAATTGGAAAGAACAATATAATTTAATATTCATTAATTTCGAATATGAAGTGAGCAACTTAAAAAATAATTAAAATCAATTAACATGAAAAATAATTGTATATAAAATTGAAGTTCTTACTACGGGAGAGGACCCAGTAGTTGAGCACTCTAACTTCGTTCTTTTCAATATCCTATGTGGAAATTTCAAATCACTCTCAGTATTTTAAAATAGCTTACATGGCAAGTCCCTTGCTTGTGACTAAGGTTTCAGTGTCACATCATCAAATATGATGCTACATCAGCATGCTTTTTGCCAGGGTGTCCAAAACAGCCCCAAAAAAGGTGAGACCAATAGTCATACTTAAGGGGCCTCCATAATTGTGCACCTGATGTGGCATCACATGATTGATTGCTTCTTACAACTAAGGGTACATTTCATTCAATTATGGATATTAAAGTCACAACTATTAGTGAAATGCTGTCAAAAAAATTATACATAAAATCAACAAATATGAATATTAAATCAACAACTACAATCACAACAATTCAAACACCTCAACTGCTAATCCTCTCCCCTCATAAATAATAAAAAACATGTGTCTCATTAAAAATGGCATCTTACAAATAAATTAAAAAAAAACAATTCAAACACCTCAACTAGTAGTACTAGTCCTCTCCCCTCATAAATAATAAAAAACATGTGTCTCATTAGAAATGACATCTTACAAATAAATTTTTAAAAAAACGGTGTCAAATTAGAAAGGTACTCTTATGAAACGTCATTGAGTCAGTGGGTCAGAGTAATGGAAGGCTACGGTGGGAAAGCCAATCTTGTCAAGCAGCATTTACTACAGGAATGTTCCTTGGTTTTTGCCCGGCACCTTATGTTAAATACTGATAAGGTCATACGAAAGACTTGCAAACCGGGCTAACCAAATATGGCATGGCTCAATTCCCCTGCTGTAGAGTTAGGTTTTCAGCTCATCCTCCTCTGGATAATATACAGATTTGTCACAAAGAGGAAGAGCCAGAGCAACAAGGGGAAGTTGGGATTGCCACCAGGGCCACGGCCATGGCCACTGATAGGCAATCTCCATCTTTTGGGAAGCCTTCCTCACAAGTCCCTAGCTGACCTTGCAAAAAAGTACTGGCCCATCATGTCTCTCCGCCTGGGCTCGGTACCCACGATTGTGGCCTCTTCCCCTGCCATGGCCAAAGAATTCCTTAAAACCCACGATCTGATCTTCGCAAACAGGCCACCCTCAGCGGCGGCCCATTACATGGCCTACCAGCGCAGAAACATGGTGTTTGCCCCCTACGGAGAGTACTGGCGGCAGATCAGAAAGCTCTGCACAATTGAATTACTGGCGACCAAGAGCACGGAGTCATTCAGGTCGGTGAGGGAGGAAGAGGTGTCTGCCATGGTGCGATCTGTGTGGGAGAAGAGCAACAAGGGCATGCGCTGCATCGAACTGCGGAAGCCCATCTCCTCCCTCACACTCAACATTATCTTCAGAATGTTTGCAGGCAGAACTTTCTCCGACCATGAACTGGGCGGTGGAGAGTGGTTTTTAAATATGATGGATGAGATTATGCATCTCGGAGGAGTATTTGTTCTCGGAGACTACATTCCCTCTCTTGCCTTTCTCGATTTGGGAGGCTTCTGCCGCCGTATGCAGGCTGCTCATAAAATATACGATGAGTTTGCTGACAAGCTCATCGATGAGCACGTTGAACGGAGAAGGGCGAAAAAGTCAGAGTCTCTGGACATTGTGGACGTGCTGCTGGACATGGTTGAGAGCGAGAATTCTGCGATAGAAGTCTCTCGCGTTCAAATGAAAGCAATCATCTGGGTCGGTTTAGTTTACTTAAATGTTGCAATTTACTCTTTTGTCTCCTGAAATTGTGAAATTACGAATTTCTCCTAAGATTTCACTAACCAACGAGTTCAATGCTTTCACAGGACATGTTAAGCGGTGGAGTAGAGACATCTGCGGCAACTGTAGAATGGGCAATGACTGAGCTGCTGAGAAACCCTCAAGTGATGGCAAAGGCGCAGCAAGAGATTGACTTACAGGTTGGGAGAGATCGGAAGTGATATTGTAAATTTAGAGTACTTGCGATGTGTGGTGAATGAAACATTTCGATTACATCCACCAGGCCCCTTGCTCGTGCCACACGAATCCACTGAGGGCTGCACTGTGGGAGGATATTACATTCCACCAAAAACAAGGCTGTATGTGAACATTTGGGCAATCGGAAGGGATGAAAGTGTTTGGGAAGATGCTTTGGAATTCAAGCCCGAGAGATTTATTGGTTCAAGTATAGACGCGAAAGGCCATCACTTTGAATGGCTGACTTTCGGAGCAGGAAGGAGAGGATGCCCTGGGATTCCCATGGGCCTTGCTAATGTTTACTTGGTTCTGGCTCAGCTCATACACTGCTTTGATTGGAGTGCAGACGGTGATTTAGATAGGGATGGAGAGTTCGGATTGACCCTACCAAGGAAGAGGCCTCTCTCTGCTCCTGCTGACTTTCGGAGCAGGAAGGAGAGGATGCCCTGGGATTCCCATGGGCCTTGCTAATGTTTACTTGGTTCTGGCTCAGCTCATACACTGCTTTGATTGGAGTGCAGACGGTGATTTAGATAGGGATGGAGAGTTCGGATCGACCCTACCAAGGAAGAGGCCTCTCTCTGCTCTTCCCTCCTGGAGGCTCACCACCGATGAGCCACTATAACTTTGGATACACTTGGGAAACAAGCTACTAATATAGACATATAAACCATCCTACTACCTTTGTAATTGCACCTTTATGCGGAAAGGCTGCTTATATAGATAAATAATCATGGTATCATTGTAATTGTTCTTTATGTAGAAGGTTAGCTATTAATATTCTTTATGTAAACAGCACCATTGTAATTGCTGGAAGGTTCACTATTGATATAGACATAAAAACCATCCTAATATTGTTGTAATTGCACCTTTATGTGGAAAGGCTGCGAATATAGATATATAATCATCTTATCATTGTAATTGTTCTTTATGTGGAATGTTAGCTATTAATATTCTATATATTCTATTATTGTGACTGTATCTTTATGTGAAAGGTTAGGTAACACTGTACAATTGTAATTGTTCTTGATGTGAAAGCTTAGTTATTAATATAGAAATATAACCATCCAATTGTTGTAACTGTATCTTTATATGAAAGATTGGTTTAGAGAAAAAAAAGGATTGAATATTTAATCCAAGTGGCAGGCTTTGTTTGCTTTCGTTATTAGTTTGGATATGGTGAGACCACCACTCATTTGTATCGTTCTTAACCTCTCATTTCTAATCTTGTATGGGTTTTTTTTCTCATCTTCTCTATTGTTTATTATTTTGTGTTCTCTATTGATTAATATGGGAAAAAAAATAGTGAATTAATATTTTTTTAGACAATATGAAATATAATAATGTGTAAGGTAAAATATTTCTTGAAATTAGATGAAGAATCACTTATAATTAAAAAGACAAACTATGTTCTAAATTTCTATTGAGATTCAGCTTCTCTTTTTCATTTTTAGTGTGGACATGAGCTAAACAACTTTTATAGACAACAAAATAAATTTTATGACATTTTGACTTACATTACTGATCAAATTTATAATAATCAATATAGCTTTATGATTTCTACCAAAAGTTATAGACCACAAAAAAGAACAAGTACATAGAAAATTGTATTAGAAACAAACACAAGATACCATGAGCTAAATATAATATTACATATAAAGATAAGAGTACTAAAAATAGGAACTATTGCAATATAGAGACTACTATAATCCTCAAAATCTTTTCAAATTGCTAGTTTATTTTAATATTTATCATTTTTTTGGCACTACAAAATATTTTTATATTTTAAAATAATGTTCCACATTTTGTTTTATGTCAATTGAGAAACCATCAAGCCTAGATTTAATATGTTGACATCTAAGGGTGGTTACAAAGAACATTGTCAAAAATGATTTGTTTTTTTAATTTTAATAGTAAAACAGGCATTGATAATTCAAAATGAGCCCTCCAAATTTAGTTTCATGGTCATCAAGTAAGATTTTTCTCATGGTAAAATTTATATTAGTTACTTATGCAATGATCACCAATAAAATAAAAATTATAGAAAATGGTTTCTTTCTTAGATTCCAGTTAAATAACAAAAATACTTGATAAGTATAAATATTTTTCAAAACAATTTGTAGCCTCTAGACATTATTTAAGGATATGGCCAAAAACTCTTCATTTTGATTGGAATATATTTAAACGTTAATTTCACTTTTCTTAAATGGGAGCAATTAAAATAATAGTTTATTATTTATTTTAACATTGGAGTTCAAATAGTCCTCCCTGACATTGATTGGCTAAAATTAAATTTCAACAGTTCATCTAAGAGTAACTTGGGTTGAGCAGAAGGGGGTCGCATCATCAAGGAAAATAAAGGTAATATAATTCTACCTTATGTAGTTAACCTTTGTAGGCAAACCTCAAATTTAGCAAAAGTGGCGATGACCTTTTATGGGATAGGTATTGCTAAAGACAGGGATGCAAATAATTATCATTGAGGATGATTCAAAAAATGTAATTATGATGCTTCATGGAGAAGTTATGACATGTTGGAATACAAAAGATCTCTTCAATAAATGTTGACATATCTTGCATACTTTTGGCCACGTAAGGCATACTCACACCCTAAGAGAGGGGAAGAAGACTAGTAATAGGTTGCCCAATTTGGGTTGTTTCACCAACTCTCATAAAATGTGGACTACCTTGCATGAGCTAGCAAGAGATGTTTGTGTCGCAATTAAGGAGGACATAAAATCTAATGATGTGTAAAGGTCCAAGGATTGCCTTTTTAATTTTAGTCCTTTCTATCATTTCCTATAATCATTTTATGACGGGGAGATGGGTTTTTATATTTGGATAAAGGACTTATTTTTTTCAATACTACTATTTGTTGTCTTTTTCATAATTTAGCTCTATATTACCCTTTCTCGGTCACTTTCACTAGTTTTCCTATGAACTGATTTACCATGGGAGGTGATCTCGTCCAGACTAAGCTAGATATCTATGATAATTTCAAGCAAAATTATATTCTTTGGTTTATGATGGAGAGGGGCAATCTGGCATGCTATGTGGAGGGCATGAAAGGCTTTAAATCTTCTCCTTTTTAATAGTTTCATTCGTCCTAAGAGGACGGTAAAATTAGCAAAGGGAGTGTGATTTTTACTATATAGATGGATTTTATTGCTACTACTACTAGGCTCAAAACTAAAGATGTGACTTTCCCTAAGAAAGCTAAAGGAAATTGCAAAGATGGATTCAATAGATTCTTGAGCGCAAGAGAGAGGGTTCCTTGTTTACATAATGGCTTCAATAGGGAGGACCTCCCAGATGAATGGAAGAACGTTCCATTGGATCTTATGAAATACATTAGCCTAGATGACATGTTTAAGAGATTCCACTCAGAGTTGTTTACTATGTTAAATCATTTCAGACATGGTATTAAAATGAACTTTCCCTACTGGAAATTTTCTTCCATTTGCCAATTTGTAGGTACAACTAAGGCTAAGGAAGTGCTTCCCCTACAAACGGGTTTTATTCCAAAGCTCTATAATTTCCACTTGGCCATGTCCCTGGCTAGTGGGCCCTCCATAAATCCTCCTAGGCGCATTCCTAACCTAACTTTGTTTGTGGATCCATCTAATATCTTTTAGACCAATATCAAAGGTACCTCTAGTTTTGCGATGACCATCCCCATGTTAAAACTGACTATGTAGGTTAACCCTAACCACTCTACTGAAAGAATGAATATTGAATCTCAAGCCCCTCCTCAAAAGGAGAATCTAGACAAGGGGATGGTAATTCAAGAAGTTATCTATTGCTTCTTGGTCTACAAGCTCAAAATGTGTTGGCACCTTCAAATTTTGAAATTTTGAAGTGAATACTATAAGCATTTTGGCTGCAACGCTTAGAAAATTACCCCTTTCAAATCTACTTGAATAACTTACTTTGGAAGGTCATAGTTTAAAATTGATTGAACGTCATGTCAAATTTCTTGGTGGACATACTCACATGTCATAAGTAAGCCCACTCTCTTCATTAAACACTCCTAGAATTAGATCTAAGTTTTTTGATACACTTAGTTCATGGCTTCTTAGAAGATTTTGTTGTCAACACATTGCCATATCAACATGACTTGCCATATCAACATGACTTGTCCACTTTGACCATAAATATCTCACAGCTTGTTTGTATTCATGAGGTGACCCTTGGTTGTCTCATTCTCTTCATATTCATGAGTGCGCACATTCAATGCCATGAGTCCATGACTTGATTTGATATTTTTCCAAAGCCTAAAGTTCTCGAGATTTAGTGAATTTTGATGGCTTCACTGTTTCAAATTTGTCTCAAAACCCATCCTTGACCATTACTATTTTGCAACTTGTTTATTTTCATGGAGTCCTAGTTGGTAGTCATATTATTGTGAGATTCATGAACACATCTGCTTAGTTGTACAACCCCAAGGTCTGATTTGATATTTTTTCAAAGTCGGAAGCAGTTAGGATTTGAAAATATTTGAAAAGTGCATTTTGTCAAATTAGCTTCGGAGGCCACTTTTGATCTTCAATATCTTGCACTCCAAGATCAATGATAACTGTCTTGGGTATATTCGAGCAGAGGAGACTCATGCTCCAATAGACATGTATGCAAAATGTGGAAGCCTTGACAAACGATGTGAACTGTTTGATAGAATGCTTCAAAGAAACGTGTTCTCATAGAATGCCCTGCTTGCAGGATATCTACAAAGAGGATTTGTTGAAAAGGCTTTAGAAACTTGCAAGAAAATCCAGCCTTCTCAACATTTGCCAGCATTCGAACAGGCTACGCACACCAATCATAGTATTTAAAAATATAGATGTTTTTGTCAGATGTAGCAGTTGCAACTGTAGTGGTACACATGTATGCAAAATGTGGAAGCATGGACAAGGCACACAAACTGTTTGACAGTATACCCCAAAGAAATGTATTCGCATGGAATGCGCTGGTTACAACCAAATGCAATTGCAGGTGTACATTTAAACTTTACAACCTTTACCGGCATCGTCGTAGTCTATGTTTAAAGAATAGATGCACGATATCGAAATAGCTGAATTCAATGGAAATATGACAATTGGTGTCTCAAACTCACTGAAATGCAATTTGCAGGTATAAATCCAGCCTTCTCAACCTTTGGCAGCATTCGAACAGGCTACGCACACCCATCATAGTATTTAAAAATATAGATGTTTGGTCAGATGTAGCAGTTGCAACTGCAGTGGTACAGATCTATGCAAAATGTGGAAGCATGGACAAGGCACACAAACTGTTTGACAGTATACCCCAAAGAAATGTGTTCGCATGCAATGCGCTGGTTGCAGGATATTCACAAAATGGATTTGTTGAAAAGGCTTCAGAAACTTTCAACCAAATGCAATTGCGGGTGTACATTTAAACTTTACAACCTTTGGAACAGGGTATGGATATCCATAAAAGTGTAGAAGATACAGGGATTTTGTCAAATGTAGTTGCAACCACTCTAGTAGACATGTATGCAAAACATGAAAGCATAAATGAGACACGCGAACTGTTTGACAATGTGCCTCAGAAATTTGGTCTAGTGGAATGCCATGATTACAGGATATCATGGCCAAAAGGAAATTGTGGAGAAATGCTTAGAAATTCTCTCCTGCTTATGCCAAAATGGGAGTGTTTTCTATTTATTTTGTGTGATTTGGGATCCTTTTTTTTTTTCTAATCTATTTTTTATCATGGCTTCTTTGTGTATTTGACGAAAATTCTTTCTCTACGATTAACTCTCTGTAATTGAACATCTAAGAACTTACTTTGTAATTTCTATTACAAAATTGTTTCTTCTAATCTAATTAAGAATTCACTAATTATTTGAGCTATTTACAAACTTCTCTTGATGGTCCATGAGGTTCATCTCCTCATAACTTCTCTTTACTTCTCTTTAGCTCAGGGAATGTGCTAGTTGATAAGACATCATTAGTAATTGATTTATCTATAATTTTATTTGAGTTTTTTTCTCCCTTAATCTAGGAATCACTCTCATCTATATCTCAAAAGATAATTTGGAAAACTATACACATTTGATGACTTCTTTGATTCTATTGCTTATTATTATCTCCTCTTCTTCACCAATTAACAACCTCTTTACTTCCTCCCTTATTTAATTCCTCTTCTACCCATTATTTTTGTAAATGTTCTTTCCTATGTTGTCATTTCTTTAATTATAGTAAAATTCATAGATTTTTCATTAAATTATATTTTACTTATATTAAAAACTATTTTAACTATTTTATTGATAAAATAATTATATTTTAGATTTTTTTAAATAATAATATAGAATAAATTTAATGATTTATAATTTAAATTGTTTACAATTGATCAAATAAATTTCTTAAATTACATTTAATATATATGTTTATTACTATATATCATATTTATTAAATATGTTATACAATATTCTTATTTTATTAAATGTTGTATTTATATTAGTTATTTTATAGTTTAAAGCGTTCGCATTTTACTTATTAGTAGCGATTGGGATTTTGATTGTTGGATATTAACTAGTGTACATATCTTTAATAAATATATAAACCATCATGAAAGAGATCATTATCAAGACATCTATTTAATTTTCCCACTCATACTCTTAAATAATACCATCTTTAATAATTGTATCTGACCATGAATACACTATTTTATCAATATGAACATTTTATATAACATTTAAAAAAAAATTGCATTATATATTATTTTAAGATTATAAATTATTTTTTAAGTAAATGGTTAACTTTAGAAAAAAATAGAACTTATATTATTTAGTTTGAATAAAATAATCAAATTAAAATATCTAGTACTTTATAAATAAACAACTTTCTCTTATGTCAATGGTTCACTTCACTACTTGGTGAATTATCCTTGCACAAACATAATTGAATCTTCTTTTTTCACCCACATCCTTTTATGTTGATCTCTGATTTCATCTACCTTTGCTTTTCCTTTCTCATCTTGATTGTTTTAGTTCATCGGTGTATTCCTACTTCTACGATATTTCACAATATGACCTAGTTTGTTGCATGCATGGCAAACAACATTTCTTTGCATGGGCCTAAAGTTTATTTAATTTTTTCTCATCCTACATTAGTTAGATATATGTCCAAACATCCCACAAGAATAGCATCTCTTATTATGGAAATTGATCATCATTCTACACATATTTGAATTATGTCCAAAATTGTTGCATTTGAAACACTGACCGATAAAGGTAGGACCATTGTTCATATTACTCACCATCCCGTTATTCATCCTACTTTTACATTGATTTGCCATATGACCAAATTTACCCCAAACAAAACATTTACCATTGAATTTATATGCATTAGGTTGTCTTACCAGAGGTTTCTTGTTCTTCTGTTGATGATTTCTCTGACCAAAATCAAATGATTCTCCTTTCTCAATTCCAAGAACCTCGCATGTCTTTTCCATGTCTCTGACTTTTCAGCATCTCATTCAACTAGGCTGAATTGGCTTTGAGATTTTCTTTGTATTCATTAGCAGTAGTCAGCTCATCTCTTAGCATTATGATCTACCTTTCTATAGTATCATAAATTGTACACCCTTGCTAGGCTGGTAGAATTCTACACTTAGTTTAACACCTGCCTTAGTGTGTTTGCATCTTGCATTGTAATTTACCTTTAAGAATTTGATTAATTAATTTAATTAAATCTAAAGTCATATTTCATCACTCCCCACATCATAAAATTGGGCCCTATACCCTAAGTGTGCCCCTTTTTATTTTATTCTTCCAATAAATCATTAAATCATAAACCCTAATTATGTCTTATTTCGACCTTTAAGGCTCGATTTCGCATATCAAAACATCTCAAAATCAATTGTAACTTTGGGATTCACTCTAATATCATCATATCTAATGGCCCTGAAAAATTTGGTGAAAAGTTGGTTGGACCAGGTGCAAGTTACACCCGATCCCTGACAATTTTCTCAAAATTTGGGAGCATAATTCTATGATATTATAATGCTTAACCCCAAGAAATTGGCAAGAAATTCAAATCCTAGGTCAGCATAAAGATAAAATTAAGATCTAGGGTTTCATGGATAAGAGCTCTCTTTCTTCATTTCAAGGCTAATCGAATCTAAGAAAAAGGAGTTTTTGTCGAAAAGAGCTAACGCTCACAAGGAGCCTTCTATGTAGTGAAAGAGAACCTCATGTGGATTCTTCAAAAAAATTTATCAAGCATTCATCAAATACTTATTAAGTATTCATCATCAATTAGGATCTTTGAAGATATTGAAGAATAATAGGAGATCAAGTGGTTTGTATCTCTCCCTTGGGGATTGGTATGGTTCCAGGTTATTTTCATGTCTTTGTATGAGCTTCTTTACACTTATTTTCACATTTACATGCATGCTTTAGATCATTTAGTACATTTGATTTAGGGCATTCTCATTTACATTTACATTTACATTTACAACAATTTAAGGTTTGCTCTCCAAAGCATAAGGTAGCTCTAGTTTCTTATTTTTCTCATTTACGATCTTGCATAGACACAAGATTCTAGCACACACATTTTTAGTACATTATTGACTATTTATCGTAGTAGAAATCACCAAAATAGGGTTTTGACTAAGTCAAAACGCTACGTAGTCACCCAAACCCTCTCTTTTCAGTTGCAGGTATAAGTACATGTACCCGAGAGACTTTGAGGATCAGCAGAAGACACAGGGACGGTTGAAAGCCTAAAATTTGCCCAAAACCATCAAGAATAGGGGCGTGGTGCCTTGGTCCTACCCAGGAGAGGGGTGTGGTGCCTTGGTCCCTCCACTTTCAGGTAATTTTCAGCAGGGTGGTGTCTCAGGACCTTTAGTTCATAGTCTCTCAGTTGCAGCCTCCTGTCAGACAAAACAAGAACAAAGCGTGGCACTCCCAGGTCTAGGTCAGTTTGTCTCATTCTTAAACACCAAGTACACATTCAAATTCCTCCCCCTTGTCTTGTTTCAGTATCTTAGTTTTAGATCTTCAATTTTCTACAATTTCAGTTATGTACGCTTCATTGTTTATCTCCTAGTCTAGTTGATCAGTCACATCCTATTTTGCACATCTTTCTTTCATTTACAACAGGAGAAATAGAAACCCTAAGAGATAATCCTTGGTTCTCTCTTTCTCACATGAAGTAGCCAAAGTGAGCTATCTCCCTAGGTTATTTCGTATTCCCAATGTGTTGGCAAAAGTGGGATTAGGTCCTAGTCACCCGATCTCACTTTTTTCCCTCCACATTTTGGTGAACCCAACATGAATCCAATTGTATTTAATTCTGATTTATGTTTTCTGATCTGAGGGTTTTTTCTATTTCAAATTCAAATTTACAAGTTTCAATTCCTTGCAAATTTAAAAAAATTAGAGGTCAATTTTGTTAAAATCCTAATTTTTCAATTCAAAATTGAACTAGTGGATATCTTAATTTGTATCACTAATTTCAAATCTAATTTAGGAACACATTTCGCTCATAAATTTCACTTTCAAAATCAACATTTAGATTTCTTGCATTGGTTCAATTTCAACACTTTCTTCTATTTTACATATGTTAACATTTGAAAGAGGAAACTTGTTGTCATGATGCATTTATTTCATAGATGTGATAATGGGTTAGCTTCCCTTTATTTAATTTCCTCCCCTCTTAATGAACCTCCTCCTATCCATGACAACATTTTAGTGCCTATAAGAGTTTTTACCAACCCCTAAAATGTGCCCTTTCCATCTAGCTATCTTAGAGGAAGAGGATGATATCATAAATACCTTTATTAACGTTACTTTACCTTCTTTACATGATGCCTCTCTATGTTAAAAGGTATCAATGGACATTGACTTATCTTCTCCTAAATTTGATCTTACCAATGGGGGCATGCTAGTGCAACAAAAGGTTATGAGCACTTCTTTCAAAGATCTCCTTCCTAAGAATGAATCTTTGGAAAAAAGATGTTCATCTCCCTCATAAAGAATAATCCCCACATGATGATAATTTTGTGCAAGAAGATGGTATTGTCCCTACTTTTCCTAGTGATGGCATCTCCTCTTTTGACTTCAAAAAAATTCCCACTAGAGATGATGCATTAATGAGAAATGTGTCTCCTTGCCTCGAAGCTTGTCTTACCCATAAAGATGCCTTGGAAAAAGAAGATGAAATCATAATCACTATCCTTAATTATCTCTCCCATAAACATCCTATTGAACACATTTTGAGGTAAGAGGATGATTCAAACACATGTAGTTATTCTCTCCCTCGTAAGGATGAAGAATTAATGAACAATGTTATCCCTTCTCCCAAAATTGGAAATAACAATAAGGACATCTTTGTAAAAGATATTTCTAATACTTTTTTCAATGACCTCACTATTTGGGATAAACCATTAGAAGAAGGTGTTGATTATTCTCTACCCCATGAGGCAACCCTAGCCAAAGAGGATGAAATCATGATTTATAACTCTCTTGATAGCATCTCACCTTCCATGAATCTCAATCATTTTTCCTCTAAAGGTAAGGCATCTCCTTCTCCCCAACTAGGTTTTACTCATAAGGATACCCTAGTTCAAGAAGATATTGTTATCATCTCTTTCAAAGATCTTCCTCTCAAAGGTGATACTTTAGGGAGTAATTTTGATCCTTCTCCTAGAGAGTCTATTACCCATGTAGATCCTTTGATGATAAAGGATTATATGATCTTTCCTAATAATACTCTTCCTTCTAAAACATCAAGGCCTACTCCTAGTCTACCTCCTAAAATTGATCTTATCCATGATAATATTTTAGTGCAAGAAGTGACTATCAACAATTCTTCCAACAATCTTGTCCATTATTCTTCTAGAATTCATGAGGACACCTTTGATATTCCTAAACCATCTTCAATCAATTTTATACATGTGAATGAAACACCTAATAAACTCTTCTCCACAGTTCAAGGTGCTTGTTCTTCTCAAAGTTCTCAACGTAAGCCTATCCTAATGGTTCAAAGTGGTTATGCTAATGATTCTTTTTGTATGCCTAAGAAAACTGTTATTACTATGCAAGGAGGTTGTCCTACTAAGATCCCTTATGAGTATACTAATAAAATCACTAAAGAGAGTTCTCATGTGGTTTCTCATACCTACAACACAAGAAACAATAGGAAACCTAATCCTCTTTTAGTTATCCCAACTTCACATCCTCCCTCTCAACCTACTCTTCTACAAGTACCTCGTATATCACAGACTCTTAGTAAGGAGTATGATCTCATTGAACAACTTAAAGCTACTCCTGCCAAGATTTCTATTTGGTATTTGGTTCAAACTACACCTACTTATCATGGTATGTTACAAGATGCTTTGAAAAACTTAGATGTCCCACCCATAGTGACAGCTAATAACATGGCTTCTTTGATTGATCCTACAAATAAACCCAACGTTCAAATTGTATTCATACAAGATGAGTTACCTTCTCATCAAATACAACATCAATATGATCCTATCATGATTATGGTTATTATCAATAATAGTTCTATAAGATGAACCCTTTTGGATAATGGGTCTGGCCTTAATTTTTGCAGTGTGGACCTATTAGATAAGATTAATGTGGATCGTTCTCTCATCAAACCCGCTTCTATTTCTATTCAAGTCTGTGTTAATGTTGATAAGCAATCTTTAGGTATCATAACTTGTCCTATTAAGGGTGTTCCTATTACTTTATCTACACTTATTCATTTCATGCTTGGTAATATAACCTTCTATTAGGGAGACCAGATTCATAGCATCCAAGTTGTCCCCTCAACTTTACATAGGCAAGTCACATTCATTTACAACAATAAGACATGCACGTTGTTAGCTGATACCAATATTCAAGCTCCATTAAAAGCTAGATCTTCATGTTCAACTACTTCCCATTCTTCTCCCAATCCTCCTACATCTTCAAATACATATATTTCCTTTAATTATCTTGTTCCTTCTAGTACTCCTAATTATTCTACTCAATCAGAATCTCCTCCTAAAGATATCTTTTCTTCCGAAGGAGTGCTCTTAGATGATGATTGAGGATCTCTAGACTTTAACCCTACTTTTATAGGAGTATAGAGTATCTTAGAAAGAATCTAAGACTAAGAATGAGAAATATAAGGAGGAACTTAAAGACAAATCCACTTTGTCTAAACAATGAAGTAACCACTTTGTGGTTGCTTCTAATTCAAATAATTCTTCAAACCCTTCCTCTAATTCATATAGCACTGAGACCTATGAGGCTCAACCATCTCTTTCTGATTTGGCATCCCTTTATGGTCCTAGTTTTTACATTTTAGCTAAGAGTGGCTATAATGGCAATGGTTGTGGCACAAATGAACAAGGAATTAAAGTTCCTTTAGAACATAACACGCATGAAGCTTCATTTGGACTTGGATATAATCATTCTAAGCCCACAGAAGCATCTAAATGACCATCTCTCAATGTGAATGGTATATTTAGTAGTGATGATGATCTCACCTGAATTAAATCACCTTCTACTTCTTTCGACACTCATCCCCCTCATATGGAAATCTTGGTGATGAACAAATCTCTTTATGAATCTACTCAAGGTATTTCTAATCCCACTTATGAGACTTTATCTTCTACTCATTCTAAAATCCCTTCTTTTAGGAATAAGGCTCTAATTAATTGTACTTATCCCTCTCATAAGATTTCATGTGTACAAGAAAAGTATGACTTAGTGGCCTATTCTTCTACTATAAAATTTTTACTTTCTAAAGAATTTTTAACATTCATCATCTTATACATGTTTTTAATCTCACTTATAGTAGAGCATTTAACATGTCATATTCAAATACCTCTTTCAATCTATCATGTCTTTAAATAACATTAATGGCTATTATGTTGCTCATCATTATGTTACATTGGTAGCTCACTTACTGGGGGCTCATTGTCATTTATGATTGTACAATTTCATGTGCAATCATACTTTTGGAAGCAATATCTCATCTCTTATCCCTATATATATGGGGGGCAAGAGTGATTTCAAACATCTTTCCTTCTTAAGATTAAAATTTCCCCTTTGTGAAATAGTGTCTTCTATAAGGATTTCTTATTGATTGTAGAGGTGTATTCCTATTTGAATTCCTTCTCTCATATTGGAACAAGAATCCCTAATAGGGATCTTAAGTACGTATCCTTAATTGGGACCTCCTCCTTAGTGTTGGAAGTCTTTGATCATTCATCAATTTCTTTTCTTCATTAAGTATTATCTTTTATAATAAACCCTTTTATTTTGTGAACATGCATGTCCCTGATGAGGATCTCTTCCCTTCTTTAGAAGAGTGTTTCTATAATAATATCTTTGATGTCATTTCAATACTCTATTCTTTTCCAATTTCCTTTATGGAGTTGCATTTTTGGATTATATCTCTTCCAATTGTTTCTATTTAAATATTTCATATTGTATTAGAGAGCTCTCAAATCCTCACACTCTTTGTTGTGTTGGAATTGAGGTTTAGTCCTCTTTCTTACCAAATTATTCTCCATTATTTTTTGATCTTGTATCAAATCTTCTTGTGAGCATTTTTCATCAATCTTCTTTCACAATTCGATGTGGTAAACATGATACCCTGTTTCAACTTACTAAATTAGCAAGCTGAAATAGGGGGGCATATAGCTACCCTTGAATTTTCATCACCTTCTTTAGTAAGAATCTAGGTGATTTTGTGATTTTAGCGAACATGTGGTTTTGTAGGGTGCGGTTCCTATCTGTGTACTGCAGATACCGCTAGGGGATTCATCCAACAACTTGTGGATATATAATTTTTCATGAATGTTTAATTTTGTTTACTTTAGCTTGCATATCGATGTAGTGTCCTATGACCGCTAAAGTGGGGGCTAAATGTAGGATCTTAAATTGTACACCCTTGCTAGGCTGGTACAATTCTATGCTTAGTTTAACACCCACCTTAGTGTGTTTGAATCTTGCATTGTAATTTCCCTTTAAGAATTTGATTAATTAATTTAATTAAATCTAAAGTCATATTTCATCACTCCCCACATCATAAAATTGGGCCCTGTTCCCTAAGTGTGCCCCTTTTTGTTTTATTCCTCCTGTAGACACCTATAATTGTCCTATCTAATTAAATAAATATTTTTTATTTATTTAATTATTTTAAGCCTAATTATTTTATTAATTAAATGAATATTTATTTATTTAATTAATTCAATTATCCTCTTCTAGCCTTATTTCTCATTTCGATAAATACATTTATTTATTTTAATAGTCCTTTTCTTAAATTAAATAAATACTTTTATTTATTTAATTGATCACATTTCCTTCATTAATTAAATAAATCTTTATTTATTTAATTAATTCATTAGCCTTTTCTACTTATGACACTTGTTATTCATCTCTTAATTCTTACACTACCTACCCTCTTATTATTTTCTTATTTCTTTTACCTACCCTCTAATCCTAGCTGACCATCTATCTTTTACACCTCTCAATCTTATCCCTCCATTTCCTATAGTGTATTCTATATAAGGAGATACTTCTTTCATTATGAATCCTCCCAAGCATTCTAGCATTCAAACTTTCATATGCGATCAAGCCTACTTGCAACCACATTTTCATTCTTTGTTGAGCTCTTGTGCACACATAAAATCTAAGAGCAAATATATCAAGAAAGATCAATGGAGATAGGAAGAATGGAGTTTCAAACCCTATTAGACATGTGATGGTATAATCTTTGTGATTTTGTTGATTTGCATTGTCTTAGGTAGTCTTCATATATTATGGTGGATCTTTGTTGTTGTTAGGCTAGGGTTTTGTGGTTGAATTCATTTAGTCTTTCAATATTGGTGTTTCTATTTTTACCATAAATATTCTGGCATGCCCAGTGGGACTCTTGTCCCTTTTGCATTTAACATCTTGGTTGTGGATTTTGTGTTTTTGAAGTTGTAGATCTGACATTTTCCAACAACATTTTGACATTTTCACATTTGCATCTTCTGGAACTGCATTTTTGTTTTTTTCTATCACGTCCATGACCTCTAAAATCATGTCTGTGTTGTCGACAGTATTATACATTTTTCCAATTGTAGAGCCATGTCTGTGTTCCCGAATTGCATTTGTGAACCTTTTAGCCACGTCTGTGTTGCGGAGTCATGTCTATGTTTCAAAATGGCATTTATAGAATCTAGAGTCACATCTGTCTTGCGGAACAACGTCTATGTTGGATCTAATTGCATCTGTGTTTTGTTCTTGTAGTTTTAGTTTTGTTTCAATTTTTAGGGTTTCATTTGCTCATTTTGATTTAAGATCTAGTTTATTCGAGCTAATATCTTGTGATCTAGCAAACAAATTGGTGCAGCTTGTTCTTGAAGCAAAATTGCATTGTCGAAGGCCCCTTTTTCACAAAGTCTTTTGGATCTAAAATTTACCTAACTTGTGGTGCTTGCAGGAGGGGTATTATTTCAAAACTACTAATTATCTTGGTGCAGGAACTTTGGCAAAGAGTTTCTTTTAAAATTGCTTGCTTTGTCTTCTTAGTTTAGCAAACACTTCATTTGGTGCACTAAAATTGAACTAGTATCTTTTGTGTCTTGGGCAATAGGCTCTTTTATGTTTATCTTTAGAGGGCCTGCCTCCTCGTGTGGTCATTAGTACTACTAGTGAGGAGGGAACGACCCAAGTGGTATGAGGAAAAGCCACCTCTTCTGAACCATTATAAATAACTGTATCCATGGTGAAAGCCATGGGTAATGTGTGATGATTAGTTCATACAAACACTATGTCTCCCCATAAACCCATTTGACCAAATTTATTTGATCAATAGTAAGGCGTAACCCCTACCGACTGGGAGCCTTCTGTATTTACAAAGATGAAAGTGCTACATGTATGGCCACATGAGTGGTTGCCCTTACTAGCACCTTTTTATTTTAGAAAGCTATAATCATTCTATTTGTTGGGGCAGGAGGTCGGACCTCTGGAGTGGCCCACACACATATGGTTCTTAGTAGAGATAAAAAGTTCACCACGGGGATTTTTCATGTGGACTGGTGCTTGGTTGCCCTGGAGAAGTGAGTGCCGAGGGTGGAGCCAGTAGGGTCAAGCATCTAAGTATCCACTTTGAATAGCCTAGCCTCGGGGAAAGCCACATGTGGGATCAAAAAATATTTTCCTAGACAACCATAATAATTGTGCTTGTCTTCTTTTAAAAATTTAAACATTTAAGACCAAACATCAAAACATTGTGTCTTTTGTGTCTTCAAGTGTATGAAATTTTTTTTTACATCAAACACCACACTTTCTTTGAGTCATTTTGAGTCTAAAAACTTGCAAACATTGCACCCTCATCAACATTGTGTCCTCTTGTCACAAAAAAACAGCCAAAAATTTAGATTTGGTCACAAAAATCTTCACAAATTTGAAAAATTACACTCGGATTCTGGAAACACGTTTGTGGTTGACAAAAACATGTCTGTGTCCTATAACTACGTTTGTGTAGGACAGAAATGCATCTATGTTATCATAGCAAATTGCATTCACAAAATCTTAGAAATGCATCTGTGCGGTGTCTAATCATGTCTGTGCTGGGTAACCGGGTCTATGAAGTATAAAGGCACGTCTGTGTTCAGTATTGGAAAAAACTTAGTCCAGCAAACAAGAGCAATCAGTTTCATAATTCTTGAGCTTCCTAGGTTATTTCTTTGGGTTTTCATCTATCATTCAACCTATCTTTGGGTCTCACAAAGTTCATTGTTGCTTTACACCTTGCATTACATTCACATTTGTCTAAACTTGATTCAAAAGGTCACTTGCTTGCCCATATCCTGCTTTGTCAACACAATACATATAACAACATTTTGCTAAGTGGTCCCTTATCAAGGTATATCACCTTTGAGTCTCATTTGGTCTTACTTGGAATCAAGGTTGACTTACCTCATCAAGAGATCTATCATCTCTTTGGAAGTCACATATACTTTACTACATACATACTTGGTCTTATAGTTTGGACATTACAAGTATACCTTAGATTCATTTACATTTCATCCAACTCTTGGTCTTTCCTACTATTTCCATTTTCATCTAGTCTCACACATCTTGGTCAAGACCTAGTTCATGGTTGAAACCTGTTCCCAAAAATCTAGGAGGGAACCTAAAGAGGCTCAAGAGTCTGCAAACATGAGTAGCTATGAGTATGACAATGATATATTTTTCAATTCTGATCATACCACATTACCTAACATGGACATCTATAGAAATATTCAGAATGTTGAGAACATGGATAATACAAACAACAATGATGCACACAATGACAATGTGGACAATATTTTTGTACATTCAGCAGAAGTGGAAGACTCTATCATGGATCCTCATTTTAATAGATTGGTTGAAGAGATCATGAGAATAGATAGACAATATTTCCTGCAAGTGATGGCACAAAGTGGAGCTAAGATACTGTTGGAAATGTGCCTCGAATTAACTTGACCTATGTTCAAACTGATCAGATTAACCTATCCTGATGGAATAGTTGTCGGAGTGACTCTTGCCGACGGGCTGATGGAATCTTCTTCCTATGATCGGTTAATAGGTGAGCAAGTCTGAGATGATCCAACCACTATCGCTATACCACAATGGGAAGATGATCGAAAGTTATTTCCAGTGGCTTGGCAACAAAGAACATGCAAAAAGAAGCGAGTTAATGATTGTGTAGATCAATTTTGATTTAACGATAGTCGCTAGGTCACGATGGGAAACTGCTCGTTACAATATCCATCACGATCCAGCGACAAAGAAGAGCTTCATTCTAGGCGGTTAGTGAGGCCATGCTAAGGTGGTAGGGCAGGGACTCTAGAGCCAATCAGAAAGTGACACGTAGCATAAGTGAGAGGCCCAGGTGAGATAAGGATCGTGCAAATCAAGAAGATCTAACGGGAGATCTGAGGAAGATCAACGATGGAGTAAAATTTTGGCACTATCAGTAGTTGATGTTGTACCGAGGTTGTGAGGTTCCCGAAATGTTATCCCTCGCGACATGGCAACCAAGTGGTGGTACCTAGTAGAAGAGCGACTAAGGCGAGTTAAAGGCTGAGCAAATCACAACTGATTGGATGACAATCATAGAAGATCTGACGGTGGTTGCTAGGTTACGAGGGGAAATTGCTCGTTAAACTTTCCATCGTGACCTAGCGACAAAGAAGAGCTTCATTCCTAGAGGTTAGTGAGGTCATACTAAGGTGGCAGGGTAGGGACTCTAGACAAAATTAGGGGGTTCCACATGGTGGAGCACAGAAAGAGGAAAGGGAATCGGTCCAATGGTAGATGAGGTCATGCTCAGGTGGCAAACCAAGGAGGAACACCATGGGAAAAGAGAGATCGAGCAAATCAAGGAAGATAAGATGATCGAGATAGCTGTTTTGTTGTCTTGCCGATGACCCGATGAGGTCGCCTTCATCGATTGGGTTGATATCGGTGATTGGAGTGACATTGTTGGGTTATGCCAATGACCCGATTGATTCACTATGGTGTCATCAGGAGATCGGGTCTACTTGATTGAAGGCTATTTTAATGAGCCGATGGAGCCGACCTGTTTGGAGCTGCATTAGTGGAGTTGTCTACTGGTTCATCAAGAGATCGAAGAAATGCATTTGTGGTCTTTCCGATGGCCGATGGAGTAGAGATGGACTACGAGTGTGCATTCAAACCAAATTTCGAAAGGTGAAACACTTGGACACTAAACATGGTCTTGTCGGTATATATGAATATGAACTGACCTGACTTCCTGATGAATGTGGGATAATGAAAGAGTCGTGAATACAGGATGGTTGATGGTTAGACTTCTTGGCAATTGGAGCAACTAACTATTGTGTGAACTACATTCAACATATGTATTCAGAGTAGCCAGAGGAAACCGAAATGTAATGTTGGTCAGGTGGATGGATGTTACTGAATGACAGACTGTTGGACTCCATAACGGTTATGCTTAACCGATACATTTTAATCAATGGCTGATATATATGTTTCCAGAGATGTTACCAAAAGGGGTGAGAGAGGTTACTGTGTGATGTATGGTGTGGAGTCCTATTGGAAGCTTGAGTGTTCTGCATAGGTGATGAATGTGATTCGAACATAGATTCTAAGAGAAAATGCCTATGAAGAGGATTTGTAACTTTATTGTAACCTTCTGTTAACTGTGAATAAAGCGATCTCTCTTTGGTGGTGAGTTTTTTGCCCGTAAGGATTTTCCCACATAGATCTGGTGTTAACTCTTTGTTGTGTTTTCTATGTGATTAGTTTTTTCATTAGTATGTGTATATCTTAATGTTCTGCTAAAGAATTTAAAGACATACTTGGTTGATTCCCCATAGAATTGGTGTTAGGAGAGCGTTTTCTGCACTGTGCTTTCCTTTCAGATACCTCATGATTTTGACATGTTCCAAATAGTAGAAAATTGACCTATGAAAGAAACTCAACTCAACATGGATCAAAGGAGGCCTAATAGTGGGGGCACTAGAGGACCATGTTTTGTTCCTGAGTCACCATCATCCTTATTTCAAAAACTTGAGATCCCAAATACACATGGGCAAGCTTATGATACTCAAGAAATAACATCTCATGAACAACTCCGTCTACACAGACCTTTATGGAAATCTTATGTGGATAAATACACTCAATCACATACCAATGTTAAGGACCAACCTCAAAAGCAATTGGATATTCAGAGGCATGCTCAAAATTTGGACACAAGAAAACCTCGTGTCAAATTTGAGGGCACTACACAGGAACAAACTCATGACATGCCTATAGAATAGGATATGCATGGACAAAGCAGATATTCCATTCCTCATTATGACTCTATACCAGGTGGTTCCTATACATAGTATCATTATAGAGCTCCTCCATATGAATATTTTCATGATCAATACCAACCATATATGAAGTATCCTCCTCCACCCCGTGGCTCAGGTATGGGATATGGTCTAAGAAGTCGGTCTCCACCCAAAAACAATTTGGAACGACAGATAAAGGACTTACAAAAGAAGATGGAGGATATCAACACACCAAAACCATCTTACACAATGAGAGATATATGTCCCTATCCATTTGATAAAATCTTTCCAATGCCTCCATTTCCTACACACTTTGTAACACCAAAGTTTCATAAATACAAAGGAAAAGGAGACCCTAAGGCATATATAAGACAATTTTTCATAGCTTGTATTGATGTAGCAGCAGAAGAAACATACTTGATGAGATTATTTCCACAAAGCTTAGGTGATCAAGCTATGGAATGACTCTCCCAACTTCCACTTGGAAATAAGTCATGGGGGGATCTAGAAGAAGCTTCCATACAACATTTCTCATATAAAATAGAGACAAATGTATCAATTACCACTTTGTGCAATACCAAACAAAAATATGGGGAGTCATTTTCATCATTCTTACAAAGATGGAGGAATTTAGCCAACGGATACTCTTGTGAAATTCCACAAAAATAAATGGTAGAGACGTTTACACAGAATGTCAACAGAGAAATTGGTTATGACTTGAGGAAAGCTTATTTGTCCACTTTCAATGACGCCATTGAGAAAGGCTTAGCAATATAGAAGGTCTTAATTGAGCAAGGAATCATCATGATATCAAAGAAAATAAATAGGATTTTAAAGGAAAGGACAAGCCACGATTTTAGAACAAGAATAAGAAATGAGTAAATGATGGCATTGTTGATGCTAACACAATGAGACCAAAACTTATTCTTTCAAGATCAAGTTCTTCTATAAGCAACCAAGTAAATACTCAAGGAACTCCAAAACCATGAAGGGAATACACCCCATTGGGAGAAACACTTGAGTTAGCTTTTAGGATGCTAGTGGCAAACAAGATAATAAAAATTCCAAACAATCCTCCATCTCAGCCAAAAGTCAAACCAAATTGGTGGAATGATGATGAATATTGTGAATATCACAAGAGCAAGGGACATAAAATAGGAAATTGCCATTGCTTGAAGAACATTATACATGATCTTATTGATAGAGGTGATATTGAGATTGAAGGACATGCATCCAATCAAGAACATGAGATGTTTAAGGAACCATTCCCTAAACATGACAAGGGAAAATCCAAAGCCACATATGAGAAAGATAACTATACCAAAGTGTCCTATGATTATGATTCAACCGTTAACCACATTTCGATGGACAACTATGTTTCTACTATTATCATAAAAGACAAAACTCTTGAAAGTTCTACCTAATGACCCAAGGTTGTCTTGAAAGGCATTGGACCTTCTTCTAAATCTACCTCTAAGTGTAATGTCACAACTCGTCGAGGTAAGATCACCTTGCAAGGTTCTCCAGCTCCAACCACCACTTCCTCATTGGCCAAACTTGAGTATGACCTAATAGAACAGTTAGGGAAGACACCCGCTCTTATCTCAATCCTAGAACTATTGCGTATCTCTCCTTCGCATAAAGCCATACTTGAAAAAGTCCTGAGCAAAACCTCTATACCCACTGATTTGAACATGGACCGGTTTCAAGCCATGGTGGGATACCTTTCCAATTCACATTCACTAAAGCTGATGATGCCTTTGTAAGCCAACCACATAATTCACCTTTACACATTGAAGCCTTCCTACACAAACATCAAATAAAATGAGTCCTAATAGATGGAGGAGCAGGTCTCAATATATGTACTTTGACCACAATAAAACAATTGGGATATTTTCAAAAAAACTGTGAATGCTACAAATAAATTACCATCAAGGCATATGATGACAAAGAGGGTTCATCCAAGGGCATAGTCACCTTACCTCTCAAAGTAGGGCTAGTTACAAAGGATGTGGTTTGTCAATTCCTAGACCTCAATCTCACATACAACATATTGCTAGGACATCCATGGATTCATGAGATGAGAGCAGTCCCATCTACGTACCATCAATGTATAAAGTTTCCTCATAATGGAGTTGAAGTAATAGTTAATGATGATCCTAATCCATTTATATACTGCAATAGTTTGATGCCAAAAGCTGAGACAATAATTTTAATTAATAGAGAAGCTATCCCATCTTCTGCATATATTAACCCTGAATCATTAAAACATTCAACATCAAAGAATGATGAGCTTAAAGGGAAATATCAAGACAAAGGCATAGGTGAACACACTTTAAATCAAGCCATGTGCTTGCAGTAGGTTATGAATTCACCAAAAGAATATGGATGACCACATCCTTCTAAACGGGTATCTATCATTACGCTAAAGTAGAATCCTACTATATTCCAAAAGTGGGGTGAAATGGAAAAGGAAGACTTATACAAGATGCTTTACAAAGACCTTGAAGATGATACACAAGATCACATCAAGATACTATGTGAAAAAGATCGCAAAGGATTCAAGATCCTATAAAAGTTTGGGTATGATGGTAAAAGTCCTTTTGGCTTAAGAAAAGAAGGTATCACTCAACCTCTGAAATCAGAATTGACATTTAAAAATTAGTGCTCAAAAGGACTTGGTTTCATATCTTCTTGGGTAAAGTCTTGCAAATCAAGGTTTCCAAAGATCAACAAGAGAACTGCTATTCCACCGACTCTAATGAATGGTAATGGGGTTCGGAGAAATCCTCCAGTGATTATGAACTCACTAAGAAATTCAGAGAGCCAAGTGAACCCACAGAAGAAGAGGAATTTGATAGAACATTCAAAGTTGGTCAAGAAACAACCCCTGAGAATCCCACATAATCTTTGTTTTTAGGTTCTAGGTTGAAATCAAGAAGAATGAGGACACTCATTTTGGAATGCACTTTTAGTGATGAAAATTTGGACTTGTTCATGATCAAGATATATGAGGAAAGTGTCAGTGATTACCTCGACAACTATCTTGATATACCTGAATATAACTGTATCTTCACCCTTACTCCCATTGACTTTGAAAATATTGAAGGCCTTCCCCTTGTTCACCATCAACTCATTGATTGAGACCATGAAGGACCTGTACAATTCTACACATTCCAAAATGATGAGGCCTTCATCGACTATTTAGGCATACGAGATGATCTTCTGCTTTGGGACCGTAAGGCGAGATGCACTATAGAACTTAACAGCGTGACATATGTTGGCGAGGGTGTTGGGCCTTCCAGTCATAAAAATGTAAAATTAACAACAAATCATAGGTTTATGGTGAAAACCACATTGTGGCACTGTCTGACCCCAAAAAAGTAAAAAGAAATGACGTATTTGAGGGTGAAAACCTCTCTGAGGCACTTGAAGATGGAAGGCTCGACATTCTCCCGGCATCATATGAATAAAAATCATCCATGTTAGTAGAGGAGACCATCAAAACAAACATCGGTATAGAAGAACTTCCACATAACATATTCCTGGCACAATCTCTAATAGAGAGAGAAAGACTGAAGTTCATAAGTTTCTTCAAAGAGTGACAAATCAATTTTGCATGGTCATATGCTGATATGCCTGGACTAGATCCAAATTTAGTGATGTATCATTTGACGGTTAGACCAGGAACAAAGCCAGTGAAACAAAAATTAAGAAAGATGCATGCACAAGTGGCATTATTAGTAAAGGTGGAGCTTGAAAAATTCTTGGATGTCGGATTCATATGACCAATTGATTATCCTAAATGGATCTCCAACTTAGTACCATTTAGTAAGCCAAATCGCAGCATCAGAATATGTACAGATTTCAGAGACATCAACAAAGCTTGTCCTAAGGATGACTTTCCATTTCTAAACATTGACTTGATTGTGGATCTCACAATAGGTCATGTGATGTTATCTTTGATGGACGGATTCTCTGGCTACATTCAAATAAAAATTGCATCCGAGGATCAACACAAAATAGTGTTTACTTGTCCCTGGGGAACTTTTTGCTAGAATGTCATGCCCTTTGGGCTAAAGAATGCAGGCGCTACATACCAACGAGCCATGAATACTATTTTTCATGATCTTATGCACGTAACTCTAGAAGATTATGTTGATGACCTCTTGGGAAAATTAGTAGATAGAGACACATATTTGGACATACTTTTAGTCATTTTTGATCGATTAGAAAAATACAAAGTGAGATTAAATCCCAAGAAATGTGTCTTCAGAGTAACCTCCAGAAAGCTCCTTCGATACATTGTTTGAAAAAGAGGAATTGAAGCCGATCCTGCAAAATTCAAAGTGATATTAGAAATGCCACCACTAAGAAATATCAGTCAACTTCGATCTTGATAAGGAAGACTCTAGTCCATACGAAGAGTCGTAGGACTTGCAGATAAATGTCATCCTTTTCAACACTTTCTACACAAAAACATCAAATTCAAATGGGATGATAACTGTGAATAGGCTTTTTAGATACTCAATTATTATCTTTTGAGTTCACCAGTCTTGATGCCACCGGTCCCAAAACAACCCCTGTTACTCTACATATCAGCTACACCAACAACACTGGGGTCACTCTTGGTGCAACAAGATGTTGCAGGCAAAGAAAAGGTAGTGTATTACATCAGTTGTACTTTGGTCGATTATGATCTAAACTAAACACCAAAAGAGCGTGCGTGTCTTGCTATGGTTTTTGCTTCACAGAAATTATGACATTACATGCTAACTCATAAAACTAAGCCAGTTGTGAGTATCGATCCATTGAAGTATCTTCTCAATAAGGTGACGCTTACTGGTAGACTAGCCAAATGGGTGATGATCTTGAGTGAATTCGACATTGAATATGTGGAAAGAAAAGCAATAAAGGGACAAGCTATCGTAGATCAGTTGGCAAATGCACCTATGATAGATGATGCTCCTCTAACTTCAGAGTTTTCAAATGAATCCATCTTGACGGTATCACACATGAAGCCTTGGCAACTGTGCTTTGATGGTTCATACACATAACATGGTGCAAGAGCTAGCATCCTCTTTATCACACCTCAAGGGGATTTCGTTCCCAAATCATACCAATTGTCATTTCCTTGCAGTTCAGTGGAAGATCTAGGAACTTCATGTTTTTTGGGGACTCTCAACTTGTAATTCATCAAGCAACTGATGACTACCAAATAAAATATGAAAAAATAATGCCTTACAAGAAAATGGTAGATGACTTCAAGCAATATTTCATAATGGTAACCTTTGAGTAGATACCTAGATAGCAGAAGCGGGCCACAGATGCCATGGATACTATTGCCTCTTTAATTGATCTACCATACAATGAAGCCTGCTATGGGATCCTGGTGGATAACCTTTTGGTTCCCTCGTATGAGATCACTCCTATAGAGATGATATTTATTGTTGGTCCTGATTCCTAGTTATACGGTTCCATTTTCACATACCTTCATGACAACACCCTTCCTCCTGACTTATCTGACAACCAACGTCGCACTTTCATTCGCCAATCTTCCTAGTATATCATTTTAACCGATATCTTATACCATAGAGGTCTATATGGCACTCTTCTTAGATGTTTAGAAGGGGACGAAGCTCGGATTGCATTATGCGAAGTTCATGAAGGTATATGTGGTCCACATTCTAGTGGTCCTACCTTAGCCAAGAAACTCATTAGGACTGGATATTACTGGCCCAATATGGAAAAATATTCATATCAGTTTGTCAAAAAATGTAAGCAGTGTGAAATTTATGGAGATCTTATTCATGTGCCAACACAATAACTTCAACCGATTGCGACTCCTTGGCCCTTTCGTCAGTGGGGACTCAATCTCATAGGCAAGATTCACCCTCCTTCCAATGGCCACAAATTCATTATCACTACCATAGAGTATTTCACAAAATGGATTGAAGCCATACCTCTTACACAAGTCACTGGAAAATAGATTGCTACATTCATTCTTAACTATATCATTTGTCGGTATGGTATTCCTCTTTCCATCATCACCAATAATGGACGTCCCTTCAAAAACTAAGATGTTCGTGAACTTTGTGATTGCTTCCATATTACCCATCATTTCTCCACTCCCTATTTTCCCCAAGGTAATGGTCAAGCTAAGGCATCTAATAAAACCATTCTTAAAATCCTCAAAAGATAGTCGATGATGCTGGCCGAAATTGGCATATCCACCTTAATCCCGCACTTTGGGCTTACCGAACAAGTGTTCGCACACCTACAAGAGCCACACCTTATTCACTTTTCTATGGCACCAAATTTATCCTTCCTATTGAGGTTGAGTTACCATCTTTACGAGTCTCTTTTCACAATATTATTAGTGATGAGATTACAGGGTCTCTTGCCTACAAGAACTAGAACTATTAGATGAACGAACACAAACTGCTTTTAATCACCTCAAGGCTTATCAACAATGAATGAGTCATAGTTAAAATCACAACATGAAGCCTTGCACATTTGAGGTAGGTGACTTAGTTCTCAAGGAAAATCCCAAAAATTAGCAAGACAGAGAGAAGAAGGGCAAGTTTGAATCGAATTGGCTTGGTCCTTACATCATCACAGTAGTCTATGCATATGGTGCATATTAGCTCTCAACACCAGATGGTAAACCTTTGGAATATCCAATCAATAGCATGCACCTTCCCAGGTTTTAAACATAACTCTTCAACATATCCTAATTCAAAAATACAAAAAAAATAAAATAAAAAATAAAAAATAAAAAAAATATCAAAAAATAACAAAAAAATCAAAAAAATATTAAAAATATTAAAAAATCATAAAAATAAAAAAATTGTTACTTGGTGAAAACCTAGACAATAGGTGCCTTGTGACAAAAAAAAAAATTGAAAAAAGTAAAGAGAAATAAATTTGTCCAACTGTGAAAACCACTTTGGTGTCGCCCTGGGCAAGTACCATGGTGAAAACCAAGTTACTAGTGCCATGTGTAGAGACATTGCTCCTCCCTCTTTCAAGATTCAATCTCATCCCTTCACTTGGCACACACTCACAGCCTATCTATCCATAATAAGCTTACCCATTCCCATCATGGCTTGTTATTGATCTACTTAAGATTGGTTAGCCATTCATAATAATCCCTCATTTCCCCCTCCCCTTTCCATCCATAATAAATCAGCTCCTATTTGTGGCTAAAGCAAATCCTATGTCTAGTGATGTATGTGGAACTAAGAGAATCAGACATTCCGAGGAGTATATTTTTTTTTAGTTTTCTTCAGTTTATCCACACATAATCCACAATAAAGCAACACTTGCATCACAGATCCGCAATGAAGTTTCATCTTCTCCACAATAAAGTATCAGTTTCATGGATTCCGTCAATTTCAGATGAGACAGAAGCAGCAATGGGCTTCAACAAATCAAATCTTTCAACAGACTCAGACGTCATTATGGTTTAGTGCTATCTATCCTTTTGTGAACGAAAACATTGTGACCACAATAAAATAGGCTTACACAAGTGACAAGAGACACTAAACTTGAGGACTACAGTGAATGTTGGTGTCGGGTCTTGGTTTTCTTTTGATTTTATCTTTTGGTGACATGTCTTTTAGATTTTCCAGGATGTCTCTGACTAGAGATTTTATCTCCAGGATGTCTTTAACTAGAAAGGTGAGGATGGGGTATCGTCACCTATTTTTCTTTGTGTCTATGGATTGTCTCTTAGTAATGCCATGACTTGTCCAAGGATATGAGGACATTGTGAGTCTAGTGTGAGCTGGGGCATTCCTTGTTTGTAACTGTTTGATCTCTATGCAAACAGGTACATTGACTTTCTGGTTCAAACATATACCTCGATTGTCATAACCTATTTGCCATAATAAAGCTCAATGATGATAATAGCACAAGAAACTCTTTCACTTCCATATCTTCTATCTTCCATCCCCCTTTTGTGATTTACCTCCATCGTCCTTCTTGAGTCCACGTAGCCTATTATCACATGACTGAGTATAATGACATGCCAAAAATATTTGCATTTCATGTAGTTTGCACTTGCATTACAACATATTAGTGTTTCATACATACATATAGATATCACAGTTGTATCACATCCTACACACAACAAATGTTAGCACATTTTACATTTTCATCACGTAAATAATTATTTGCGTTATCATATTCATTTGCATTTCATACATTCATATTTGCATATGAATAACATATTAAAAACATAAAAGAACAAAAATATTACATTCTATCATGTACATATTTGCATCCATATCATAAACATCACATAGGTACACATGCATATCGCTTCCACAAGGATGAATCATCTCATATATATATATATATATATATATATATATATATATATATATATATATATCTCAAAATCATAAGTGTCATGATACAATGATGTCAAAATACATATGGATACACAATCACTCGAAGGTGTCTACATCATCATACAAAAATGGTACAAAAATGATACATAGGGAGCCCTCTAAGGCTATGATAAACTCCCTCGAAGCCAACTGACCTCAATGGATTTTGAGCCCTGAAAGTCCCTACCCCAGGATCATCTCTCCGACCCCCTCTATCTGGTGGTGGCTGAGGACCTATGACCCCACCACTAGACACTTGTCTCTTGTCTCTCCCTCTAGTGGTCATCATAGTCCACGATGGTCTCCGAAATCTCCTAGCCCATTGATCTAGTGGCACCACTCCATAATATAGGTCTCTCTAGTAGGTTATCTCTTCCGTTTCTCATAGAACATAGGCATATCTGGCTCCTGTGTCCTCTACTGCCTGCCTGCCCTCAATGTTGTCTTGGCCTCTATGTAGCGCTGAATAGCCTGATCTTTTCTGCTCAGTGTCACTCAACTATCTCCTAAGCCTAGCCCCATCTCTCTCTAGATCTTGGATCTCATCTTCCTATCCCTAGCAGATATCCATCAAGGATAGTAGCTCATCCTCCTCCTCTCCTCCCACCTCCCTCTGTCCCTGTGGTTGCTCATGTGGTTGCTCTTGTTCCTGTCCCTGTCCGTGTCCCTATCTAGGAACCTGTGAAGGCAATCCACCTCTACCTTTGACTATATGAGCCTGTCTCTCCTCTCCTCTTTGCTATTGCCCCCCGCCTCCATCGTCGCCCTCTGCCTCCACCATCCCCACTATCATTTCCACCATTCCCCTCTATCAACTCCCCTAGATCTGTCAATCATGAAAATAGATTCTCTACCCAATATGTGCTGTACTGAGCATCCATCCCCGCATCCTTCACATCTTCCCAAATATCCCAAGGCATGGGAACCAGCTCCAGCATCTATGTCACTACCTGATCATAAGACAATAATGGACCTAAATTCACCTAATCCCTCAATGTCCATGTATACATCCCTAAACCCCATTATATCCGTTGTATCCTGTCGAAATGCCTGACCACTCTATCTATCAACTGCCGCTCAATGGCATATGGTGTCCTCCCTATCAGATACCTACTCCTAAATACATATGATAGCTCCATTGCATCATCCTCCCACTCCTCACAGTATAAGTAAGGTCTCCATACTACACTATCTATCTCATCGATCACTCGGCGCCAATACTCTAGCCTCCCAATTCGTGGCTAAGAAGTAATCATATCATACAAATGTACATAGCTGCATCCATCTCTCCTGCCTCTAAAATGTATCAATCGTGTCACCGAAAGATGCTCATATGCCCATACCTGTAGTAATGTCACTCTGCATCCCAATCTTCGTGATCCATGATACACAAACTAATGCAACTCATAATACAAGTGTGCCAACAGACACGACCCCCATGCAAACCTAATGTGCTCAGTCACCAATGTCTCTAGAGTCCTCCCCCATCCCACCGCCAACCCTCATGCTACCCTCTCTGGATAGAGAAACCCACTGATCACTCCTGTCAGAACTGCTGGTAGCGCCAATCTTGTAGCTGTCATGATGTCCCAAGCCACGTGTCCCACCCTCATCTCCAGCCTTGGATCTTAAAATGATCATCTCAGTGCATCCATATCTCCCTCTCGATCATAAGGAACTAACTCCCCAACTGTCAATATCCTCAGTATCCTATATACATCCTCTAAGGTGACTATCATCTCACCCATCGACAAATGAAACATGCATGTCTCTGAGTGCCACCTCTCAGCTAATGCAATCAGTAAACCCATGTTCGCCCGAAACTTAGGCACATATATAATGCATCGCTTGCCAATGCCTCAACTGTTGCTAAATCCTCTAATGTTATCTCTACTCGTAACCGCTAATTCGAAGGGAATCTCTCTCGTGACTCCAACATCAGTAGGTCCTCCTGCAGTCAAGCCAATCAACTGTGTCAATCCTAGTCGTACTCCCTATTTATCACAATGTGCTTCTTTTTATCCTAGTACTTATATCTATCATATGGCACTCTATCCTAGTGTTACTCCCTGTTCATCACAAAGTGTTGCTCATTATCCTAGTGCTTATATCTATCATATGGAACTCTATCCTAGTGGTACTCCTTATTCATCACAAAGTGTTTCTTTTTATCCTAGTGCTTATATCTATCATATGGCACTCTGTCCTAGTAACATTCCCTATTCATCACAAAGTGCTTCTTCTATCTTTTAGGGCACCTTCTTGAGGGAATCCTCTTGAGTAGCTTATCCAATTGGCAACGTATGTTCTATCACATGATTGTCAATTTCAGCCTAATCCAATTGGGAACGTATGTTCTATCATAGAATTGTCAATTTCTATGGTACTCCCTGTTCGTCACAAAGTGCCTCGCTATATCCTATCCTAGGGCCTCTACTTGAATGTATCCTCTTGAGTAGTTTCCTAATTGGCAACGTATATTCTATCACAGAATTGTCAATCCTAGCCCTATCAGTTATCCTAGTCTTCCCTTGAAGACTTGTTTGAGTGTATCCTCTCAGCAGCTTATCGAATCGACAGGGTATATTTATCACAGAACTGTCGATTCAACCTTGAAGACACAAAAGTGCATTCATGACACAAACATACTTACATACTTCACAGACATGCCTAAAACCCATAGACGTGCCTCTATCATGCACAGATGTTCCTACCCTACATAGATGTGCCTATTATTTCACAAACACGCTCGCATCTGACATAGATGCTTTTAAAATCACAGACACAGTTACACTTCAGCCAGATGTACCTAACCTACATAGATGTGCCTCGCACAAACGCAGATGCGCCTTCCCATTTTTTCCCCCGCTTGCCTTTTTTTGCAATCTACCTAATGCGCATTGATTGACCTACCTAACATGCATTTATGACAATAATTAATGCAACAAGGTACAAGGAGGTTTTGTGGTACTCACTCGCTCTCTTGCATCTGCTGGCCTTTGATATCGGTGAATGCGATCAAATCTATGCACCAATGCCATCACTGTTGACTTCTCTCTGCTCTCTCTGCACTCTGATCTCTTAGGTGTGTGGATGACAATGAGGATATTTTCCCTCATAGTCTATCTTATAGACTACCCTAACCCTAGTCTCCCAAGTTAGTCTTCTTTATCCTGTAACTCTATCACACTATCCTATGTTGTCAGTCCTTTATAGCCTTTCTTTTTTATCGAGAGATTGTCTGCAATCTTTTCAAACAATTTCATCCAATCTCTCGAGGGGGCATATCATTCCCATCTTGGGGAAACTTTGTATCAGTTTATCTTATCTTCTTTGAAACAACGCGACAAGATGCATTATCTCAAAGAGGGGCAAAATGTAGACATCTAAAATTGTCCTGTCTAATAAAATAAATATTTTTTATTTATTTAATTATTTTAAGCCTAATTCTTCTATTAATTAAATCAATCTTTATTTATTTAATTAATTCATTTATCCTCTTCTAGCCTTATTTATCATTTAAATAAATACATTTATTTATCTAAATAGTCCTTTTCCTAAATTAAATAAATACTTTTATTTATTTAATTGATACCATTTCCTCTATTAATTAAATAAATATTTATTTATTTAATTAATTCATTAGCATTTTCTACTTATGACACATGTTATTCATCTATTAATTCTTACACTACCTACCCTCTTATTATTTTCTTATTTCTTTTACCTACCCTCTAATCCTAGCCGACCATCTATCTTTTACACCTCTCAATCTTGTCCCTTCATTTCCTATAGTGTCTTCTATATAAGGAGACACTTCTTTCATTATCAATCCTACCAAGCATTCTAGCATTCGAACTTTCATATGCGATCAAGCCTACTTGCAACCACACTTCCGTTCATTGTTGAGCTCTTGTGCACACATAAAATCTAAGAGCAAATATATCAAGCAAGATCAATGGAGATAGGAAGAATGGAGATTCAAACCCTATTGGACATGTGATGGTATAATCTTTGTGATTTTGTTGATTTGCATTGTCTTATCATCATATCTAATGACCTTGAAAATTTGGCCAAAAGTTGGTCGGACTAGGTGCAAGTTGCACCTAGTCCCAGACATTTTTCTCAAAATTTTGGAAGCATAATTCTATGATATTATAATGATTAACCCCAAGAAATTGGTAGGAAATTCAAATCCTAGGTCAGCCTAAAGACAAAATTAAGATCTAGCATTTCATACATAAGATCTCTCTTTCTTCATTTGAAGGCATCTAATCGAATCTAAGAAAAAGGAGTTTTTTCAAAAGGAGCCTTCTATATAGTGAAAGAGAAGCTTTTGTGGAGGCTTCAACAACTTTCATCAAGCATTCATCAAATATTCATCAAGTATTCATTATCAATTAGGAGCCTTGAAGACATTGAAGAATAATACGAGACCAAGTGGTTAATATCTCTCACTTGGGGATTGGTATTGTTTCATGTTATTTTCATGTCTTTCTATGAGCTTATTTAGTAAATTTGATTTAGGGAATTCTCATTTACATTTACAAGCACTTAGGGTTTACTCTCCAAAGTGTAGGGTAGCTCTAGTTTCTTATTTTTATCGTTTAGGATCTTGCATAGACACAAGGTTCTAGCACATACATTTTCAATATATTTTCAGCTACTTGTTGAGTTGGAAATCACCAAAAGAGGGTTTTGACTAAGGAAAAACCCTACATAGCCACCCAAACCCTCTCTTTTCAGTTGCAGGTGTAGGTACAGGTACCCGGGAGACTTTCAGGATCAGTAGAAGACATAGGGATAGTTGAAAGCCTCAAATTTGCAAAAAACCATCTGGGATAGGGGCATGGCACCCTGGTTCTATCTAGAATAGGGGCGTGGCACCCTGGTCCCTCCATTTTTCAGTAGGGTGGTGTCTCAGGACCTTTAGTTTGCAGTCTCTTAGTTGCAGCCTCTTGTTAGACAAAACAGGACTAGAGCGTGGCACACCTGTCTAGGTCAGCTTGGCTCATTTTTAAACATCGGGTACACATTAAAATTTGTCCCCCTTCTATTCTTTCACTATCTCCATTTCAGATCTACAAGTTTATGCAATTTTAGTTTATGTACGCTTCATTGTTTATCTCTTAGTCTAGTTGATCAATCACATCCTATTTTGCACATCTTTCCTCCATTTACAACAAGAGGAATAGAAACCCTAGGAGATAATCCTTGGATCTCTCTTTCTCACAAGAAGTAGCCAAAGTGAGCTATCTCCCTAGGCTCTTTTGTATTCCCAATGTGTTGGCAAAAGTGTGATTACGTCTTAGTCACCTGGTCTTGCTTTTTCCCCTCCACACTTTCAAGTTATTTTCTATCATTCTGTGTTTGCACCAATTCAAGCTTCAACTAATCATTCTCATTTGTCAATCTACAACATTCATCATATTTATCTTTCAATAATTGAGTCAGGGTTTCTTCATTATTCTTCCATTCTTCAATCTCCTCAGTCAGCTTTATGACAGTAGATTGCATCTCATTCTTCAAAACTACATTCTTCCTAGCCAACTTCTCACATTTATCAGTTTTATCTTCTAGGATTTGATTGTCAATACTTTGTTCTTCTTTCTCTTGTAGCTTATCCATCCGGTCCTTTCTCTTTTCTCTAGAAGTGTTAAATTTATCTTTCAATGTCTTAATGAAGTCTTCAACTTCCTTCAGATTTATTTTTAGCCTACTCTTTTCCTTCATCGCTGCATCAAGATATTTGAGTGCCACACTAATATTTCTCTGCAAACTGGAGTCCATTGATTCAATCTATCAGATCTTCCTCTAACTGTTAGACTTCTTCCAAGGCACAAAGCTAAGATACCAATTATTGGAATCAATGAAAACTGAGAGGGGGGCTGAATCAATGTTTGATCATTTACAAACTTATCAAGTTGATTCGTAAACCACTGGATGCATGAGAAAGTAATCAAAGTGCATAAATATAAAATGAACAACGACACAATCATAATACCTAGACTTTTACGTAGAAACTTAGAAAGGGAAAAACCACAGTGGGATTGAGTGCCCACCAATATTATTATACTATGACTAGTAGTAAAACAATATTACAAGAGTGGAATGCACTTGTATGCAGGCACACTACCTAGAGCTCAGTGCTCAATTACAAAAGGGCTACAACACAGAGGAAGGCTCACTATCTTATAGGCTATTACAAAATGATTACAATAGTATCTGAATTGAATTGTAGCATTTACATATGCTAGAGTACAGTTCCGGTTAGGCTCTGATTGTCTCCTCCAAGCGATCTGTCATTCTGCTCTGTAAATTATCAAAGCAACAAAATCTTCATTTAACTTACAAAATTTCTCACACAAACTTCCTTCGGTCATCGCATGTGTCAAAATGATCAACCAAATCAATCTTATATATGTGCATTAACAAAAAGAATTGTTTACTAAGTCGACTTCCAAAAACCGCATAAAACACAAAATGAAACGTGTTACATCAAGTAGGCTCAATCCAATCACAAATCGAAGTGTGGACGAAAACAAGATGACAAAATGGTTCCCATAAGTCAGCCCAATCATCTCAAACACGAAACTAATCACTGAAATCATTCCAAAAATCTGCAACATGCGTTGCTCCAAAATAGCTCTGCCCTAAATGAAATACCAGATATCGAATATTTGAACTAGCACACAATTCAGCACCACATATTAGGATCACAAAGTAATCTGTCTCGAACCTTGAATCAACTGCCTTGATCACTACAACCCAAAATACATCACCGAAATCAAGATATACACCATGATCTTATTCTCTACAGGTAACTATGTTCCACCTTCGAGACTTATGCCTTATGAACAGAATGACTTCCGTTAAACCAATTATATATACCCTGGATGTGATCTAAGAATTGAGTTACCATCAATGACAACCCCTGAACATTTTTCAAGCACCAATATCTACCGGAATAATAGGAATAGTGTCTCTTTCTAACATTATCCCCCTTTGGCATTGATGGCAACATTGTTTAAAATGAACTGTACACTCAATACTACAAGACTTCAAAAATTTTACAAGATCCCCCTAAGAATTTACACCATTTTTCACTCAACTTTCTCCCCCTTTGATAGCAATGCCAAAGATAAATGATCCACCAAAATTGATATACAAGTGTACGTACAGTTGCTCACAAAAATTTAAAGATGTCTGCAAAATTTGTTCTAAGGGATAGCAGATGATTATCCCATGCCTTCCTTAGGCTCTCCAAAATGGTTATCATCCTGCTGAAGAAGTAGACATGGATTTGTTCTCCCTATCTATCTGTCAGAACGGGTTTATTTAGTGTGTCCTTAGCATATTGCATGCTACTAATCAAAGAATCTATTTGGGTAGTAATGAGACTTCTCACCTCAAACACCCTTCCCAAAATTCTATCCTTTTCTTGGTTTAATATCTTGATTTTATTCAATATATTCAAAACTTGAGGTTCAAAATTGCTATCCATAGGAGATTGTGGTGCGTATGACTATGATATGCTTGCTAGATGGCCTTCACATTCCCTTATCTTATTGTCAATGTATGTAGTGAATTTGGGAAAAATTAGACATGACTTGTATATATTACTTCCTTCATCAATCGCATCCTGAATATTTTTTGGCGCAGTAACTAAGATGACTCTATCATCGTCAATCATTTTTAAAATTTCTTTAGCTTCATTACATTAAATTAATTAAGGAATTTAATATTCAGGGCCTTCTCCAAAGAATCAAAGTGAGTACCAACAACACCTAACAAACCTTTGAGCTTACTGGAGGGATCAAATGTATCCAGTTTGAAAGATGGCATAATCTTTTCCAACATATCCCCCACCAATGATAGTAATTCCTTATCAGCAGAATGGGACTTAAGCAAGTCCTCACTAGCTTTGGCTTGATCTAGGGTTCTCAATTTAATTTCTTGAATGGGAGATAAGGAACTCAATTCAGTCGGCGCTTGAGCAAAATAATCTGGATCAGCAACAACTTATTTCTCTTTAACAGTACCAATATCTCTTGCCACTCTTGTCGAAGCCTAATAGTCCTTTTCCTCCCCTTTCTCCTTATCTACAAATTCTACACTCTCAACCTTTCCATCTTTCTTACCATCATCTGCATCCTTCTCCACATCCACTAACTCCTCAGTTTCTTTTTCTGACACAACGTTTATAACCACAGTACCCTTCACATCAATGCTACAAGTATCATCATTATCAACTAGAGTGTGATCGTTGGTCTATCTTTCTGGAGGGGCTTTCTTAGGAAACTTATCCTTTGGCTTGTCGGGGATATCGATATTTACTTTTGGAACAGATATGTCTTGAGTGGGTTCTTTTGGATTCACATCAACTCTCTAATCTATCAAAAACTATCTCAAAATTATTTTAGTTTCTTTTATCACCTCATCTTTCTTCCCTATCATAAGCTTATTTACCCTTTTCTTGCTTCAGAATCTATCCTTGGCAAGTTTCAGTAACTAGGTGACTTCATCTCTAGAAATAACAGAAGATATATTTACTAGCACATATTCTTTTATTTTTGCATCCTCTTGACTAGCAGTAAGCCTTCTTGCATCCAAAATGTCATATAAACTTTTAGGGATCATAGATGCAAGTTATTTTAATGTCTTACTATATACATCCATATATTCTACAATTGTTTCTTCAACTACCCTCTGATCCTTATTATCATAGTTTTCATAATATATTGAGACACATTTCTCAAATTTCCATCCTTAAGATTTTCATCAATTAACCCTTTCTAAGTTAATCGAGGAACTATTTTAAATGTGCCTTCAATCTTACCAGATTTGAGAGCTTCGTTTATCTCAAATTTCTTCTTGTTGTTGGCTCTAGCCTTTCTGGATGATTCACTTCCTTCTCTGGGCTTCTTTGATTGTAGAGCTCCATCAGATTGTGACTTCTTCACCACACTTGCATAGGCAGTTGTCTTTTTTACTTCTCTCACTGCCTCATCAGATTTTATCTCTATGTCATCAGTAGTGGCAACAACATATACTCTCTGAGGTTTCTCCTTCTTCCTCTTCTCCTCCCCACGTGTTGATGATTTAGATTGTGATTTGGATAGAGGAATGGGCTTCTACATACCGGAAGTAGGTGCAAACTGAGACTGTTCTGGCTAGGCTTACTTCAGGGCAGTGGAAGCAAGTTTAGTCTTTGATTTCACCATGTCTTCCTCCTTCGGGATGTTTTGTTCTCTTTCCCTTTGTACAACCTCCTTACATATGCCCATTTGTTCTACCAAATCCTCTACTTCTTTCCTTACTTTCCTCATCCTAGCAGGTCCAATAAACATTTTGTGCAAATCAAGGTCTTTCTCTTGACAAGTACCTCTCCTTTCCTTGTTTTCATCTACCGATTGATTCAATAGGTGTTGAGCATATGCATCAAGTGTGACAACATCCACCTCATACCCCATGGGAATGATCTAGATAGTTCTTGCTTCAACTACTTCTATATGACATTGGTCCTTATCGGCCATGAAGCAGATAGTTTTCTCATATTTCTCAACTATTTGTTTAGGTATTCTTTCCCTATTATGCATTATGGCTTGAAAAAATTTGAAGTAACCCCACAAGGTGGATTTTTGAGCAACTATATCTCCTAAAACCTGAAACCCTTCTGGATTATCATAACCCCCTTGAATCTTTCCAATACCGGGGATCTTGTTTAAGAAATATAAAACCAATCAGACTACCAAAGAACCAAACTTGAACACATGCTTCTTGTCTT